>NW_028281053.1:961250-1272500 GCF_059751285.1 Brachycentrus maculatus | reverse complement strand
ATAAAGCTGGATTCCGCAAACTTTTTATGTTCAAGGCACGCCTGCCAAATCAATAATTTTTTGGGGTGCACCAAAGAAAGCTAAAAAAAAGCTTCTTTACATCTCACCAATAGATGTCTATAGTGAAGTTCTAGTGATTCAAGAACAAGGTTTCTAAATTGGTTCATATATACAGAACTTCTAAGAATTTGAGTAGTGTGGTTGTCAATAATGGGTAGAATTGGTGAATGTTACACGTGTGTAAAGTGATCACTTAAACCAGCCTATGACGGTTGTCAGCCCCGTTAATGCCCAAACTTCCATATTTTTTCTTCATCTTTGATGAGATGTCAAAAAATAATATATTTTATTATATTGTTAAACTTTAAAAACAATCTCCTGAAAAATCAAGTTTTATTTTTGATGTTGCTGAAAGGAGTGAACGATATTATGTTTCATTAGAAATGTAAGTCTGTTCAACTGAGCGTAGGCGATCAAAATATGGAGCAATTGTTCATATGGATATTATCTTCAAAAAACTAGACTTTTTTCCGCGGCACACCAACTAATCACTATGGTACACCTAGTGTTCCGTGGCACACACTTTGCGGATCTCTGATATGTGTCGCCTACTTTCAGAATTCGCCAGATCCATGTAAGTCGATTTTACAAGAAATGTAAAATTCTCCAGGTAACATTTATGTTTAAAAGATTTGTCCATCTTTAGATAAAATATTATAAAATAGAGGATTCTCGCATTTTTTTTTCAGTATTTAAAAAAAAACACGAGAGACAAACCGATGATTACGTCATCTTAATATTTGACCTATCCCCGCTCTCTGATTGGCCGATATGGGTCAGAAGGCAAGTTCCATGAATATAGCGGAATTTGAAATAAAACGCTATTTTTAAGTATTTTTTAGCAGGGTTTTCAAGTATATAAATATTCTTAACAATAAAACCCACAATTGGCATTCCGATAGAGTATCTATTTTAAAATCTTATAAAATTGGATCTGGCGGATTTCGAAAGTAGGCGATACAATATAAAGCATTAAAAAAAAACACCTTGTAACCCTTATTTGACATTCGCCAAACCTCAGTGGGGTCACTAAAACAGTCTTTTTTATTCTTTTTATTCACTAGTGGCAGTAAAAAACATTCGCTTTGTCACTGTCCCTTATAACAAATGGTCCACCTTACGATTGTGAATTTAGAAATGGCCGAAATCGACCGCTAAAGGTTAAATTTGTTGGAAGGACTATTAACCCTTTCACTCGTCATTCTATCGACAACGTAAAAGCAATACCTTTTATCGCACAAATCAAAAAAATACAGGACATAAAAAAAAACACAAATATGGTATTATTACTCAAGAGGAATATCTAATTTAACATGCTCAACCGATAAAGGCTTGTGTAAGACTCGTTTTGTGTTTATAAAAGCCCATATAATCAATATTTTCATTCATCATTTTCTTTTGCAAAATTCGCATTCGTAAAAACGTTGTTTTCGTAAGTAGGTAATGAATGACGTCACAGAAACGATTCCACACTACTACTATTACAGTTCTATAAAACAGATACATAAAGGGATACGCCCCAGAACACACCCGATGACGTAGGCGGTATGTGTTTTTCGTTTAATTAAAATATCTAAGTTCCTTCATATCTCCCTTACGTTTCTACAGATTTCAATACGAATGATACCGATAGTCTTGTGATTTTTCATTTTAATTTACTAACTATCACACATCATGAAAAAGATGCATTCTAGATTTTGTTATTATGTTTCAAATGATATACCATCATCATCATCATCTTCTAAAGGCAGCGCCTTGTTGTGTCAGCCACTTGTCTCTGTCAGTCGCCATCCTCTTGAGCTGCGAATAGGAGGAGACGTCCATGAGCCGCTTCAAATCCTGGAAGTATGAAGTTCTTGGGCGGCCTCTTGTTCGTTTCCCCAAGATTCTTCCTTCGAAGATATACCATACAAAGTCCTTTTTTATATTTGACTTCTCAGTATAGATAAATAAGAACATGGAAGTATGAGTATTACCAGGGCTTATGAACTGTCCTTATCTGATTTAAGTGGTCGCTTTATACAAGTTCATCATTCTACCCATTATTGACAACCACACTAATCAAATTTCGGATGCTGTATATATGTATATGTACCCCATAACACATCATTCTTCAGTAGTTCCTTCTCTAGCCAAGCGGCCAGATGATGGAATGAATTACCTCTCCTTGTAAAAAATGCACAAAACGTCTGAGACATTACTATTTATCATTAGAATCCTGTCCATCGAACCTCCTCCTTTAGTTTTTCCCTAAACTCCCGTTTTCCTTTGCTCTCCTTATCTTTAGGAAGTAATGTTTTTTTAAACGTCAATTTGTAATTTTAAGTTTTTTTAAATGTTGAAGTACTATCTACCCTCTGATTGCAAACAGCTTTATATAGTACGTCTTGATCAATATCACTAGTCTGTTTGTGGTTGTTTGGATATTGCATTTTAGCAATAAGCCTGAACGGAGTCCTGGTTCCAACTCTAATGTATGGAAGTGAAACATGGAGTTGGCAAAAGAAGGATGAAAGTAGACTGAATGCAGTCGAAATGCGATGTCTCAGAAGTATGTGCGATAAAACGCTGTATGCTAGATGAGCGAATACTGAAATAAGGAAGGAATGCAAAGCTGAGATAAGCATTATCGATAAAATTAAGAAAGGTGTGTTGAGATGGTTTGGACATGTAGAACGAATGAGTGAGGAAAGAACGGTAAAACAAATTTATGAGGCGAATGTAAGTGGAAAAAAGAGCAGAGGAAGACCGAGAGAAACATGGCACGATCAGATACCAATGCCAAATAATCAAAAATCAAATGCCAAATACTTGAAAGTGGTCAGGTTAGGAGTCATAACAATCGGCGGGTATGTATGAGGAGATGCATGAACGTGGAAGAGGCGAAGAGTGTTTGCAAAGACAGAGTGGTGTGGCGTTCTATTCTCTCTGCCTACCCCTGCGGGGAAGCGGCGTGATGGTTAGTTAGTTAGTTAGTTAGCCCGGCAACGTACTTATTTCTAAGTTTAAATAAATAAATAAATGTTTATCCTGTAATTGACAACTTTTTTCCCATGCGAGTTCTCGGCTCTGATGAAACATATGTGCACACTGACACCTCAACATGCCGGTACGACATGTCGATGATCGCTCTTAAAAAACGCTCGAAACATGCGGTAACGCCAATTGAGCGATAACGTTCCTCAAACCTACTTCCTGAATCCATCGTGGGCAGAAATGATTGATAATAATGTTAATTGAGTATAGGAATTAGTACAACTTTGTTGTGGATTACATCAGCCGTGCAGATAAAAATATAACGTTTATTAAATGTGCGGAAAACTTTACTCAGTGGTGTAGGGAGTGTGAATTTTTTTATTTATTTAAAGTTCATGAACAGAAAAAATAAGTACATTGGCGGGCTTATTGCTAAAAAGTAATCGAGTGTTTTTGCCCAGAATTTTCTTTCTTTCTTTTTCCATGTTCGCTCTCTAGGTGGAGCATATGGCCAACACGAGTCGTCTCCAAGTCACTCTGTCACGCGCCATCTCCTTGGCTTCCTCCCAGGTCAGTCCGGCGTCTCGAAGTTCCGCTGAGTATAGTCGGTGAATGGTCGTCAGCGGCCTTCCGGGGCGCCGGAATCCTCGGGGTTGGAAGAAGAGACATGATGGGTTGATGCCCTCAGGTGGCATTCTAAGGACATGTCCCAACCATGTCCACCTTCTTCTCATCAGGACTTCCAGTATGACGGGCTGTTGAGTTCTTCTCCTCACATCGTCATTCCTGACGAAGTCATACCACTTTATACCCAGTATTCGCCTCAGGCATCTATTATTATATCCAGAATTTTCACTCATGAATTACATGAAATTATAGTAACTTTAAGCATAAATAGTAAATCCACTCACGAGTAGGCATAAGCTATGAAACTTATAAAGTCGAAGCCTGAGTAGGGACATGATAAGTGGTGTTGCATAAGCCATTTCAGAGTCACTTGGACGTTAGATAAATAAAAAAAATGCTAAAAAGTAATATCTTCCAAACAACCAAATACAGACTGGTGATATTGGTCAAAACGTTTGATACCATATAGCTGTTTGCAATCAGGGGGTAGATAGTAATTTTACATTTAAAAAAAACATAAATTACAAATTGATGATTATAAGGAAGGCAAAGGAAAAAGGGAGTTTAGGAAAGAGGGTAGAGGGAAAGGGTTTTATGAACAGTTAGGATTCTCATGATAGATAGTAATATAGTAAAAATATATATATATATATATATATGATGAGAAACGTTGAAGAGTTGTTACAAACATTAGAGAATAAGAAAGCTTTCTCTAGAGTGATCGACAACGCGCAACGTCAGAAAGACCTGGTGTGCCACCAAAATAAATCAAAAAAAAAAATTGTATGCATATAAACGAGTGGCGCAAAATTAATCATTCTATCGGAAATATTTATTTTAATTTGTGCAAATGGCGTTGTACGTCAATCATATTTGACATTTGTAAGCTCTAGCTTACATATTATATATTAGCTCTAGCTATCTAAAGCTGCAATACACAAAAAAAATTAAACGTGGCGCAAAATAAATAATTAAATTTTGTTTTTTAATAACTTTTTCATTATAAAAAAAAGATTCTGACTGATGGATATATTTACTAAGACCTTCCTCAAGTGGAAAAGATGATACCCGTCAGTTACGACGAAACCCGGTGACGGATGTAATAAAATTCATGTGGAAAAAACTACGTCGTTGTTATTTTATTCTATAAAATGCAGTTCCATCAAGAAATATCTTACAAATATCGTACAAAACTTAAACCTAGATTATTTATTTTTTTCTTGTCAGTTTGTAATTTCACTTCCTGATAAGATCTTTCATCTGTTGTTTCGAATCTAGTCAAACTTACGTTAATAAACTCAAAAAGTGATCTTACGACGTTTAATTTTTATTTAATTATTTATCGATTACTTTATTAACTCATTACTGTTCTACTACGCCACTGTATACTGCTACATCATCATCGATAATTTGTTTCATTGAGAAAAACAATATTAACTGTAATTTGTTATTCATTGAATAAAATCTGTAGAAGTTCTAATTTATATTTTTGAAAGATACATAAATTATTTAACTTTTAATTGGATTTCATAAAAATATGTTATGAAATATTTTAAATAATTGTTTTATATTAAAAATAGACTTCAATTTAAAATGATTGTCTAAAGTATTATTTTTTAATTTTGTAAATAATAAATACGATATTTTATTTATTGTTTCGGCTTTAACTTTGTGGTAAGACATGTTACAATGATTAAAGAAAATACTTCGTTTTTTACCACTTGAATTTTATTATAGACTACATATTTCAGAAGTTAAACTTCAATCATTCAGGTCTGTATAATAACTAAAATATAAAATATAAAATTGTTATATAAATAATCACCATTGCTTTCCATTTTTCCTTTGTTTTCAAACTCCGTCCCTTGACTAACCCCGTCCCCTTACTTTCCCCTCTCCTTATTTATAGAACAATTTTATATTTTATATTTTAGTTATTATACAGACCTGAATGGTGGAAGTTTAACTTCTGAAACATGTAGTCTATAATAAAACTCAAGTGGTAAAAAACGAAGTGTTTTCTTTAATCATTGTAATAAATATGATCAAATAGTTTCCTCCTATCACTCAATTTTACTATTTTTATTTGTTTCCAGGGGTAAGAAGCTGATTCTGACGATAGACAAGTGGGTTCGGCATTTTGTGTCCTAGCTTCATGAGAGTTTGCGTTGTACAGATAAACATTTATTATGAATATGTATATATATTAAGAGCAGTATAATTTTATCGTGTGTGCAGAGTTGGGGTCAAGTTGATAACATGACTATTAATAGCGGATTCAACTTCATTATTGGAAGCTGTGATAATCAGCTCGACTATTTTAGGCGCCATCATATCACTTATAGAATGTTATTATTGACGATACGCGCTATCAGTTCATAATAATTATTGATTGATAATGTAATATGTAGGCATTATTGACAAGGCTATATGAAATATAAATAAATACTAACCTTTTTTCTATCCGATGACGTTTTTAAATCACATGAACTGTTTTTTTTCTTACCCAGTTTATTTATATATTTTAATGAACGCAGTCGAAATGCGATTTCACGGGCAAATGTGCAGCATATATTTTATACAAATTTCATTAATTTTAGTTCTTTACATTTTTGACATAGATGAAGAAAAATATAAAATTCTTAATATTTACAGTGCTTATTTATTTTAATTTTTTGGCATCTTAAAATAGATGAAGAAGAATATGAAAGTCTAGGCTTTTTCAAGGGCTTTCAATCGTCATAGGCTTTGTTAAGTGATACACTTTATACACGTGTTATAACGTAAATGAATTTTTTTTTTTTAAGTCAAATATATAATATTTTAATAATATCGTATTTGCGAATAGTTTTTGTATTTTTTTAAGAATCGTTTTAGCATATAACGATTGTCATTTATTGAACACTAAAAATTTAATTTTTTTAAATTACACATTTATGTTAGTTGACCACTAAATGGGTTTTATTTCATTTTAAACGACTAGTTTCTAAAATTACATATGTTTTCATAGACAGGTGATCACAAAACTAACGAGCAAAAAAATATTCCGGTATTGATAGAGGTGGGTGGGGTAATAACTAAACGGGAAATGAAAATTGACTTATTTTTTATTATATACTAAAAGAACCTTCGATTTTCGATCATTTAATGTTCGCTTTACTTATCTGAATATAAATTTTCCAGACTTTGTGTCTCAAAATAGAAATATGTGGGGAAAAAATACTCTTGTTTCTATAAATAAGCGAGAAGATGAAGCCAACCAATCTCGGCACCTCGGGGGTGTAATTAGGCACCTACCCCTCCGTGACGTCATTCAATATTCGCTCTGACATCATAATTCATTAACCTTTACATACATACACACATACATATATACACACAATTTTTAGAATTTTAGTTAAGATAATTTTGCTAGAAATATAATCATAGAATTCTTAATATACATAAATAATTTGAAGACCATAATTTTAATAAATCAACGGGTATAGAAATTTTAAATGTTAATAAAATCAGTATTTGTTTAGAAAATCTAGAAAAATTAGAATTAAGCTAAGCAATTAATAAAGACTTACCCTTAATAAATAATATTATAATAAAACCCTTATCCGCACCCCAATGATGCATAGGGCACTGCGTCATATAAACGCAGTGTTATGTTGATCGTTTACACATGAAAGGTTATCAGCCCTACGCTTCTGGTACCAGTCTAGGGTAATAATATTGAATAAATATTACAGTGAAAAATCACTTGTATATATTTTACCCCCCTTGGGATTCGAACCCGGGACCTCCAGAACGGTAGTGTGCTGACCATTACACTACGGAGGCGGACAAAATAAATAACCAACTAAATATAACTTCAAGTCACTTTTGAAAATATTCCCATTGTGATTCATTTGTCGTCTTTCTCTCTTTCAAAATTTTTATTATTATACAAATTTAAAACCGTAATAATTTTATTTGCGTGACCTGATGATGGGATATTTTTCAATGGAATAATACCACATTTTTAAAAATTTAAGTGTTTAAAACAGTGGTATTACACAAAGTAAACAATGGATGATAAGAAGAGTGTTTAATTACTACATCATAAAGTAATCAATGCTTTTAAAGTACAAAATGTGCACAAATAATAATAAAATAAAATCACACAAAAAAACCGTATATTTAGAAATTAAGTAGGTATATAAATAAAAATTTTATTACTTAATTAAGTAAATGTAGCACGAATATACCATCATGAATCATGATGTATGTTCTTTGACCAAAATTTAATTTAAATATATATATTTTTTTAAACCCTTATCCGCACCCCAATGGTGCATAGGGCACTGCTTCATATAAACACAGTGTTAAAATTTAATTTACATAAAAAAATAAAAAATAAAAATGATATTTTCTGGCGTTTCTCATGTGTGTGATTATAATCCAGGATTCGGACCTCACATACTAATTTAAGAGTTTCTGCTTGATAAAAAGTTTTTGATCATCTCACCAATAGATGTCTCTAGTGAAGTTCTAGTGATTCAAGAACAATGTTTCTAAATTATTTCATATATATATAGAACTTCCAAGAATTTGAGTAGTGAGGTTGTCAATAATGGGTAGAATTGGTGAATGTTGCACGTGTGTAAAATGATCACTTAACCTATGAACCTATGACTGTCGTCAGCCCCGTAAATGCCCAAACTTCCATATTCTTCTTCATCTCTGATGAGATGTCAAAAAATAAAATGAAAAATAACTCCTGTAATTGGTGATAATCCAGATTTGTGAACAAGTATTTGGACACACTCAAAATGTTGTAATAATATATTTTTGTTAAACATTTTGAATCATGGTATCAGAAATACCTTTTATGAAGGCTTATTAAGAAGAACTGTAAAAGCAGAAGTTTGTTTGAAACCAAAAAAATGTTTTATTCCAGTCAATAGTTCAAATTATTTTTTAATGTGTTTTCGTAATAAATATTTAGGTGTAATATCTTTTTGGAAAGCTTATGAAACGAGAATGTTTTTAAAGTAATTTTTACGTTTAATGTCATAGTGTTTGACATTAAACGTACAAATCACATAAAATACATACATAAAATCAAAAATACGAGTTGTATGGATGTAAATCATTGGTAGAATGGTGAATGTTGTAAGAGTGTAAAGTAATCACTTAAGTAACCGATGAAAAGTCCCGTAAACAACCAGACTTCCATATTCTTCTTCATCTATGTTTTATGTTCTTCATCTATGTCGAAATGTTATATTTTCTCATCTCTCTAACCCCTGCGGAAAAGTGGCTTGATGGTTCGTTTTAAAATATTTATAAAATGTTCCACAAGATATTAGCAAACAAAAATTTCATAAACTGATGTTTGCCTATATGAAATGAGTTTGATATTCTTTAAGGTGACTTCGCAGCATTCGCCTGCATTCCCTTACAAATTAATATTTTCTATGTGCACACAAACATGTTGATCAACATGCCGTATGGCTCTTAATATTGTTGATTTTCTCTGACATTTTTATAATTCAAATATTTTCATAGGAAATTGCAAACCTACAGTATCGAACAGATTAACTGAAACTTTTTTTCGTATTTTAAAATATTTTGGGGGTGTTCCTCGTATTATGGACCAGGGCTGCTTCTTTCAGTGACTGAGATGATGTAAAGCGTGAAGAATCACCCAATTTTATTGGAAATGATACCAGAGATACAAAAACGAAGGTCAAATGGTAATGGAATATTTCAGCATGATTTAACCCCCTACCACAAATCCTAAAGATGATGAAATTGTTCACACAAAAACTATGAACTGTGTTGGACTGGTCAAGAATTTAGCCAGACATAAGCTTTATTTAAACCCTATCAGCAATCTGTAAGAATCGACTCTACGAAAATGATTGCACTATGGTGGAATAGCTCATTTTGTCCATAATTCACGGATGGTTTCGAGACGAAAAAATGGCATCAACGTGCCAAAACCTTATAAAATAAATGCCAAGAAGATTAAAATCTTTGATTGAGCCCAAATGAGATCATATTTAATATTAATTTGTGATAAAACCAATAAACAAAAGATTTTACAAAACTTTTTACGAAAAAACAACAACTAAAAGTTTTGTTTCAATTAATCTGTTCGATACTGTACCATCTGACCTCTTTTCGCGATTCTATATAATATCAAATCTAACATGAATGTTCGCTCAGTTCGCATAATTTAACAAAGTTTCTTGACATATATTAATATCTTAACTAATGTACGTGAAGAAAAAAAAATATTTTAATTAATTTATATTTTTGATATCTCAGCATAGATGAAGAAGAATATTTACAAGGCTTACTACCAGTGATGGGATTCAAATTTTTCAAGAACCTATTTGACCTTAAGGTGCTACCCTTACCCCCCCCCCTCTGTTAAAAAAAGTTTTTATATTTAATTCTGCACATAAACACAATTCACATAACAACTGTGAATGCTCCAATTATAATAGTCGGTACAGATTTAAAAGTCAATTTTAAGTAATGTAACA
Organism: Brachycentrus maculatus; assembly: GCF_059751285.1. Lineage (NCBI taxonomy): Eukaryota > Metazoa > Arthropoda > Insecta > Trichoptera > Brachycentridae > Brachycentrus > Brachycentrus maculatus. The sequence goes on along the minus strand of NW_028281053.1, from coordinate 1,262,313 downwards.
ATGTTGTAGAATTTATGTATTAATTTTAAATCAAACACAGATTTTTTGAGTCTACTAAGTTGTATTTTATTAACAAAAAACACATAAAAATTATACTGTGACAATTGTTTCGCCTTGTTAGGGCATTATCAAACGAATGTGAAGATCAAATGGACTATGGTCCTTATGTAGCTATACAATTCTAAGTGACAGTTTTAACATGTGCAGCAAGCAATAAATTGTCACAATATAATTTTTTTATGTGTTTTTTGTTAATAAAATACAACTTAGTAGACTCAAAAAATCTGTGTTTGATTTAAAATTAATACATAAATTAAAATGGAGTTCTACAAATTAAACGCCAAGTCAATAAATAAATAATGTTGTAGAACATAAATCATAATATAAAGTAGGTATCTACATTCTTCATGAAATAACAAGAAAAATGATAATATTGAACAGAGTACATAAAATAAAATAACTAAAAAGTAATTCATATTATTTTTTGACATCTCATCATAGATGAAGAAGAATATGGAATTCTGGGCAATTTGACCAGTTAATTTATATACAATATTTTGAGTAGGGCCAAATCCTTGTTCACATATCTGGATTGTCTCCAATTATTGGAGTTAATTTTCATATTATTTTTGACATCTCAAATAAATTATTTGTTAATTAATTAACTGGTCAAATTATAAGCTAAAATAATAAAAATGAAAATGATATTTTCTGGCGTTTCTCATATATGTGATTATAATCCAGGATTCAGATTGACCAGTTATCAAATTAAAAGCTAAAATAATAATAATGAAAATGATATTTTCTGGCGTTTCTCATATATGTGATTATAATCCAGGATTCGGACTTCACATACTAAATTAAGAGTTTCTGCTCAATAAAAAGCTTTTTTTCATCTCACCAATAGATATCTCTAGTGAAGTTCTAGTAATTCAAGAACAATATTTCAAAATTGGTTCAAATATATAGAGCTTCCAAGAATTTGATTAGTGTGCTTTTCAATAATGAGTAGAATTGGTGAATGTTACACGTATGTAAAGCGATCACTTAAACTAGCCTATAACGGTCGTCAGACCCGTAAATTCCCAGACTTCCATATTCTTCTTCATCTTTGATGAGATTTCAAAAAAATACATATATATTTCATATCATATAGAGAGATGCCGAAAATATTATAATTTGTTATATCTCTACCTTAAAATTGATGTCATTATTATTCAAATTCGGGAACCTTATTACAGCAGAGATTGCAAAGAAATCTTGCGTAAAAATCCACTTTTAAAAAAGTCTATTAATTACAAGGTAAAACGAAAACGCAGATAATAATCACCTAAAGTCGATTCAATCTCAAAATTACAAGCCTGATCACCCGAGATCTTCGTTGGAAATGTTATCAGTAATTAGAGGATTATTTAAATACAGGTCTGGTTCGCTCTTCTTTGAGGAAACGGAAATTACACTAATGAATAAAATTATTCCACAATTCGCGGAAAAATACTGGAGAAATTTTAAGATCTTCAAAGATTTTCCTAAAAAAAATACACGACGAATTCGAGTCACAAACATAATTGTAATAATTATTCGTAAGATTCAAATTTCTCTTAAATTTTAATCTTTTAAAGAATTTCCAATACATAAAATACCAAAATCCGATAATATGAGATATTTAAGTACTGCGAACAATGCACGACTTATAGGGTCACGACTGTTATTTTGGCAAAAAGGACGGGGTTACTATAGACACAGTACTAGAATGGACATTCTCTTACTTCCCTTAAAACCCTTATCCGCACCCAATGGTGCATAGGGCACTGCATCGTGTTGACGCGGTCTTGTTTTGATCGTTACTTACATGAAGGCAAGGTGATCTCTCCTACGCTATAGGGACCAATCCAGTATATTAAATAAATATTAGAGTTCAAAATCACTTTTACTTATTTTTATATATATATAGTGTAATGGTCACCACGCTCGGCTACCGCTCTGTAGGTTCCGTGTTCGATTCCCAGGTGAGTCAATAAAATATAAGTGATTTTTTCACTCTAATCTTTATTCCATATTATCCTGGACTAGTACCTGAAGCAGAGGGCTGATCACCTTTCCTTCGTGTGTTAACGATCAAGATAACACTTTGTTTGTACAATGCAGTGCCTTATGCACCACTGGGGTGCGGATAAGGGTTTGAATTACTTATTTTAACCCCCCCCCCCCTCTCTCCTGGGAATCGAACCTGGAACCATATACTGCCATTTAGTAGTATTAAATTGAGAAGTTGAAGTAGAGCAAATAATGCGTAGGGTTATGATAGTTATTTCGTAATTAAAAAGATGGGGTTTCTTTAGACCATAACACGTTGCTAAAATTTGTATAGAAAAAAAAATTAAAATACATGTAGATGAAAAAAATAACATCAATTTGCATTAAATGAAGTAAGTTTTTTTCAGTTATTATAGTCTTAAAATTGTTCTAAAATTTTCAACGTCTTGAACTATTTTACTTTGGTTTACTTTGAAGGAAATACCGTTCCATCCCCAATCCCTCTACAAGAGAAATTCCACACATTGTTTAGCGAGGCTTGTACAATAACATATACTCGTAACATAATATTAGAAGCGCCACACGCAAAACACTTAGCTATGCCTTATAATTAATCACTTTAGCTAGGAAGTCTCGTAATAACTTTTCTGTGGAAGTTTTCAGCGGATTTAATATGAGAGGTACCGCTTTTTCAGCCTTCAGTCACTTCAGTGTCATGTCGCGTTACCTTACGCCTAAGCGCAGGCAATCTGCAAAACACCATCTTCGAAAATTTCTCTATATAAATAAAAATATTCTAACAAAAAATCTAACTAACCATCACGCCGCTTCTCACAGGGGCAGGCAGAGAAAATAAAATGCCACCCCCATCTGTCTTTGCAAACAATCTTCGCTGTTTCCACATTCGTAAATATCGTCATACATACTTGCCAAAAAATACTACGTGCTACATAAAAGTACAAAACAATATAATTTATATTTAAAGCACTAACTTTGTGATTTTCCATTTTGTAATTAAAATGTAACTTTGTTTTTGAGTCCCTATAAATTAACAATGATTTTAAAACAAAGTTACATTTTGATTACAAAAAATATTCGTCGGCAAGTATAAGCGTCAAAAAATACTAAAAGAACAAAAAAATATAATTTATATTATAAGCATTAACTTTGTGATTTTCCATTTGAAAATTAAAATGTAACTTTGTTTTAAAGTCACTATAAATTTATAGTGATTTTAAAACAAAGTTACATTTTGATTATAAAAAAATATTCGCCGGCAAGTTTAATATTTAATATATCATTACAAAATAAAATGTTTCTTCTCTTTCCACATTCTTGCATTTCCTCTAACGTATTCACCGATTATTCCGATTAAGCTGACGACTTTCAAGTGTTTGAAATTTTTCATTTGTTCAAAATCTTACACCTCCGAAATTTATTTACCAGCCGCTTTTAAATTTTGAAACAATGTATTATTCAAATACGCTCGTGTTTTTTGTATATCTGTGATGTGTTTTTACATTGTAAACAAAAAGGAAAAAAAATGAAATTAATAATTTAAACTTTACTTGGATTATTCCACTTTTCTTTAAAAAATCGATGCATTCACCGTCATTATTAAATATCATCTATGATCCTGAACGTTTAAAAATAAAACACTTGCATAACACGCATTAATAAGTTTTATTTCATTACACACGACTTGTTTAGAAAACTAAAAGATGATTTCATCTATGGTTGAAAAGTAAAATGTGTGTAATGAAATAAAACTCAATATTCCAAATTAACCAGGTGCTTGACATTTATAAAATAGAACCCATTCGGGGATCCAAAATAAATGATCTGACAAAATACTTAAAGAAAGATATATATTTAGAGTTTAGTCATATTTTTTGTTTAGTCCCAAATATAGAATCCATTTATAAAAAAACCGCAGTTTTTCAAATACTAAAGGGTGACAACTATTTAAATTTAACAAAGAATTTATTATCGAGATTCTCAAACGATTTTTCTATTCCAAAATGCAACACCAAGCAATTTCAGCAAAACTTCAAATATTTGGCAATCAAACATTTCAATAAACTCCCTAAAGAAATAAAAAAAATAGATGATGTAAAAATCCTCAAGAAAAAAATTAAAGCTCTATACATTTAAATCTTTAAAAAAATATATTAAAAAAACTATTATATCTTTTATTATATAACATTAAACCACGAGTGTAAGTCCCTTTCCAAGCACAAGAGCACAGACTCTTTTATGGAGAGGCACAGCGAATCGAAATATAAAAGTTCTACATATGTATAAATGATTCAAATGTTATTATGTTATAAATAAAAATGTAAATATATTAAATGAATAAAAAAAAAAAATAAAAAAAATTCTTATTTTGTTTTTACCTTATGTTTTTTATATTTTCTCATTTGTTATACCTTCTCATTTTTTATATTTTCTCATTTGTTTGTTTTAAATATGCTTCTTACCTATGTTTTCCTCATTTATTTCTTTTAAATATGCTTCTTATGCCTATTTATTATACCTGTTTATTATTTTTATATTTTGCCATGTATTAGTTTTGGTTATTTTTTTTAAATCTTTTTTGTAACTTTATTATTTGTGTTCCAGTCTTGTTAACCTTAATCCCATGTCCCAAAATGAGAAAAAGAAATTATATATATGACTTATGTATGTAATATGTTTTGAATAAATAAGTGGCATTTTACTTTTTTTTTTAATAATCAACATGTCATTCCACAAAGTTAATGCCGAATCAGTAAATAATATGATCCTGAATGCATCTAAACACGTGTCCCAATAAATGACAATCAATTAAAGAAAAAAAATACTTTTTTATATACCATTATGATGTTGAAGAGGCATTTGTTTCCAGGATATCATTTTTTATGTAGTATTTACATTTTATGTATTCAATACTGCGAGTAAAAGAAAGTTTCGAAGTATGATACAACTTGAAATTCTCATAATCTTCTCGGATACTTTCATACAAACTTATTCAATTTGAAACTATCGTGATTGGTATTTATTTACTGTATTTTTCTCTATTCTGATTTATTTTACACTGGCTGTACCCGACCACACGTTACTGTGGCTCAGACTGATTAAAAGGAAAATAATGAAAATAGATTGCACACATTTCTCTTTTTGCTCATATGTTTAATTTCGCCATACTTGTGAAGCAATGAAATTATAAAATCCATAAGACAAAAACGCCAAGTGAGAGCAGCTGTCAAGAATGCTGTCCGCCATGAACAATTTTTATTTTTGTGCGTGTTGCTGTTACGTTCAACAGATGGCGCTGCCATTGGTATAAAAACTCATTTGTTACCTGTTATCTGTTACAAAGACGCGCGTTTTTTTATAATCGAAAGGTTTTTAATAATCGAAAAATTACATTTATAGTTTAAGCATGTGAATAGTTTAAAAATTATATAAAAGTATGAAGTGAATTTACTTGGTAATAATAGAAGTAAAAGAAGAAGAGGAAAACCGAGAAAAATTTAGCATGATCAAGTATTTCAAATACTAAGTGATAACTGGAGGAACATGAATAATTGGAGGGTATTATGAGGAAATGCATGAATGTGGCAAAAGCGAATATTGTTTTGCAGACATTAATGTGGCGTTCTGTACTCTCTGCCTACCCCTGCGGGGAACGGCGCGATGGTTAGTTATTTAGTTAATATAAAAATATTTGTATATTCATTCAATCGAACCTTTATCCGCACCCCAATGGTGCATAGGGTACTGCATCATATAAACGCAGTGTTTTCTTGATCGTTAACACACGAAGGAAAAGTGATCAGCCCTCCGCTTCAGGTACCAGTCCAGAGTAATATTGAATAAATATTAGAGTGAAAAAATCACTTATTTATTTGACCCCCTCCCTGGAAATCGAACCCGGGAACTCCAGTAGGGCAGCCGAGCGTGCTGACCATTACACAACGGAGGCGGGCGGACAATTTTTATATAGTTTATTTTAATGTCATGAAATCAAATTAGTGATATGCAAAATAGTAAATCGTTATTTGTACATAAAAATTAAGTATTTCACGTCGGTTTGGCAATTACAATTATCGTTCTAACTGGAATACACGACGAGATTGTCATTAATAGTAGACGCGTCTACAGATTTGAATATCCAAGCAGCATGTGTGGAATATTTACTTAATTAATATCACTAAAACAATCGCGCCTAGAACATTTGTAAGGCAATAAGCAATAAAGAAAGTATCATACCTTTTTGTGACTTTGAATTGGGTAGTAATGATATCGACGTTTTGACTCGGTGATACTGTAACTGATATATATACAGTATATATTCGTGTATTAGTTGGAACACGAGCGTAGATGCTAATGCTTGTAGCGTAATGTATCAATTTAAGGGCTACACCCATTTCGCTGATGACAACAAAGCCTTTCTCCCAGTCATCACGCTCCCTATTTTAAAAATTGTTTAAGATATTTGATCGCCTTTGATTTTTTTCTTTTTAACTAACTAACCAATCTGGAACCAATCTGTTCTTGCACACAATCTTCGCTTGTTTCACATTCATGCATTTTTTCATACATTCTTCTTCCCTCAGTTACCATATCCGCTCCCTATGTGGAGCATATGGAGTCCACGAACTGTCTCCAGGCTTTTCTGTCGGCCGCCAGCTCCCTTACATCCTCCCAACTCGGGTCCACGTCCCGAAGTTCAGACGAGAACTGCTGATGAATGTCAGCAGTGGTCGTCCTGAGTGGCACTAACCTGTTGCCTTGTAAAAGAGGCAAGCTTGATTAAGGCTCTCGGGAGGCATGCAGACTACTTTTACTTAGAGTACTTTGCAGAGTAGCCTTTTCAGACGCGAACATGACTTGCGATGATGCAAGGGAGCTGGCAGCCGACAGAAGAGCCTCGAGGCAGTTTGTGAACACCATATACCCCACGTAGGGAACGGATATGGATTTAATTAGTACCTACATAATACAGTGTAGTCGATGCGACCCTGATGAGATGCGTTGATTAAGAAAACATTCCATGCTTTCTTCAAGGATTAGGTACAAGTACTGGATTAGATGAGCGACTATGTATTGATCAAAATGTGTGCTTTGTATATATATATATATATATATATATATTTATATATATATATATATAAATATAAATATATATATATATATATATATATTTATATATATATATATATATATATATATATATATATATATATATATATATATATGTATATATATATTTATATATATATGTATATATATAGTCCGCCTCCGTAGTATAATGGTCAGCACGCTCGGCTACCGTTCTGGAGGACCCGGGTTCGATTCCCAGGGGGGGTAAAATAAATATGAGTGATTTTTTCACTGTAATATTTATTCAATATTACCCTGGACTGGTACCTGAAGCGGTGGGCTGATCACCTTTTCTTCATGTGTAAACGATCAAGATTACACTGCGTTTATATGACTCAGTGCCCTATGCACCATTTAGGTGCGGATAAGGGTTTCAAAAAAAATATATATATATATATATATATTATATATATATATATATATATATATATATATATATATATATATATATATATATATATATATATATATATATATATATATATATATATATATATATATATATATATATATATATATATATATATACATATTTATATATATATTTATATATATATATATATATATATATATATATATATATATATATATATATATATATATATATACATATATATATATATATATATATATATATATATATATGTGTGTGTGTGTGTGTTTGTGTGTGTGTTTATACATACAGGGCTTTTTTTTCATGTAACGCGGTGTAACGGCGTTCCAGCACCTTTTTTCAGGGATTGATTGATCTTTTTATAAATTTTCAAAATTAGACGAAATAATGTTTGCGCTTACGTAATTACAATCTTCATTTTTATTATTCATTCATGATAGGATATGGTATTGTAGTAAATATTCAAATGATTTTTGAATAGGTATATTTTTTTTAGTAAAAAGCTTGACATGAAGTGAATTCTGGGACCTTTTTTGCTAAAGAAAATGTTATTATTACATTTATATGCCATGATTACATGTAGAGTTACGTGTAATACCTATATAATAATAATAATAAAACCCTTACCACACCCCAATGGTGCATAGGGCACTGCTTCATATAAACGCAGTGTTATCTCGATCGATTACACAATGAAGAAAAGGTGATTAGCCCTCCACTTCAGGTGTATCAGATCAGTCCAGTGTAATATTGAATAAATATTAGAGTGAAAAAATCACTTATATTTATTAAACCCCCCTGGGAATCGAACCCGGGACCTCCAGAACGGTAGGCGAGCATGCTGACCATTACACTACGGAGGCGGATAAAATATGTACCTATATACATATGTACATTAAATGTAAAATTTTAACAATTCCAACAAAATTTTAAATCTTTGGGAACCAATTTTTGTGTATTACGTTACTACAGATACAAAGAAATTGAATATATATTAAAATTCTAAAAAATAAACTAAATGCCTTATTTACATATTCATTGAGAAAAAAAACACAACAAAATAAATAATATAATATATTTTTAAAATAACTATAATATCACTCAAAAGCATAAACAAAAAACAATGAGTGTAAGGAAGTCCCTCTCCAAGCATAAGAGCTTATTTTCTTTAATGTAGCTACGCTGGTGTAGCTAATTTTAAGATCGTTCAACCCTTAATAACTTAACATTCGTATGGCAGACTACGCAATTAAAATCGTGAAATTTATCGAAAGTATTTATTAAAAATAGGAACCGGTTATATGGCACTTTAGTTTAGTTTATTAGGAATGAATGTAAGAGACAATAACAATATATCACTGTTCCGCACAGTTACTACATACTTATGTCAATATTGTGCGATCCACAAATGGCATAAGACTGAATGCAGTCGAAATGCGATCTCTCAGAAGAATGTGCTCAAATGTGCACAAATGTGCACGAATGCACGAATGTGCACAAATGGCACAAGACTGAATGCAGTCGAAATGCGATCTCTCAGAAGAATGTGCGACAAAACGATGTATGATAGATGTGCGAATACTGAAATAAGGAAGGAATGCAAAGCTGAGATAAGCATTATCGATAAAATTAAGAAAGGTGTGTTGAGATGGTTTGGACATGTAGAACGACTGAGTGAGGAAAGAACGGTAAAACAAATTTATGAGGCGAATGTAAGTGGAAAAAAGAGCAGAGGAAGACCGAGAAAAACATGGCACGATCAGATATGCCAAATGCTTGAAAGTGGTCAGGTTAGGAGTTGTAACAATCGGCGGGTATGTATGAGGAGATGGATGAACGTGGAAGAGGCGAAGAATGTTTGCGAGGACAGAATGGTGTGGCGCTCTATTCTCTCTGCCTACCCCTGCGGGGAAGCGGCGTGATGGTTAGTTTTTACGAATGGCATTGTATCTACAAATATAGTTTAGCTATCTAGGATTAAGTAGAAATGTCTATCGTATGATTTTTGTAAAATTCTTACTACATATATGTATTATATGAATAAATAAATAAATAATATATTTTTGCCCGTCCATGAAATAAAATTAACAATGAACGTGACTTTCTTATTTCTGTACGACATTATGTTTTTGTGGGACCATTAAAGTGCGAATAACAATTAAATGAAAATAATTTTCATCACGATCCGAGACTGCTTTAAATGCTACCCTCAATCACCTTGAGCATAGGGTGGATAGACACCCTAATGGCTTGATAATGAGATAATAATTATTTTTTCTTTAATCCCACGCCTTTACTATAAAATTCCTTTTAATTCACGGAATAATTTTAGTTTTATTACTGTAATATAACATTTTCTTCTCTCTTCTTCTTTTTGGTGTAGGCCTTGCGGCCGATTTTTAAAATTATATATTGTAGTCATACAGGAGAAAGTGATCAAGTGCATTTTTTTCAAAAACCTGATTATTGACTTTTTGATAGCTTACTAGAAACTACCTGAAAAACTCACAAAGCAATTTTAAACTAGGAAGTATAATATATTGACTAGTGAAAAATGACTAGCTGCATTGATGTTTATTTTATGTCCAAGCAAAAGTGACTTAAATGGCCCTAATGAACACTACGTTTTGTTAGTTGGTCACTTTCTCCTGTACGACTACGATACATAGGATTTTTTTTTAATATTCCTTGAAAAAATATTTTAATATATTTTTTAACTTCTTACCTTTCAACAACTCTTTTCTTTTCAAAATCATATCTTTATTTCGAAGAAAAACATATTTTTTCAATACAAAAATAAGAAAATCAATTATGTGGAATTCACCTGGGTTTTAAAAAAATTAAGTTGCAATTTAACATATTTATGTTGAGCTTTAAGAAAGAAGAAAGAAAGAAAGAAAGAAAGAAAGAAACAATGAAACAATAGAAATTCATAAGAATATAAATAACAATAAACCCATAATTAACAATATGACAATGACTAAAGCCTCCCCCCTTTTGTCTATGTTCCCTCTGATAAGAAATTAAAATTAAAATTAAAATTAAATTAATAAATAAAAATAAGAAACAGCTCTACCCCCTCTTCAACCTTCAACGTCCCAAGGACCCAACTCTAAAATTTAGAATTAGCTTCACATACGGTGTTTGAAAATGATGCGGAATGCATCGAAACACGTGTCACAGTAGATTTTAAGAAATAGTGGTAATTACTAAGTAAAACATTAATTAAAAAAAGAAAGAACCATTTATAACGAATATTAAATAGGATTACTAGTGTATTCGAATCGAGAATTTACGAAAAAACTACTCCAAATGAAGATGTATCATCAGTCATCCTACTAATTTATTGGGTGATGGAGTATTATTATTTTCTATTTGAATAATACCATTTATAATACTTACATAAATATTACAATTTGATTCATTAGCCACACATATCTACTTTTAAAACATCTTATACTAGTTGTTCTGTGCCTTTTTAAAAAAGAGACTAATCTCTTTTGCTTGGAGAGGGACTTACACTCAATATTTATTCATTTTACTTAATTAAGGATGTATTACAGTATTTTTTCTTTGTTTCATTTTGCGTGTTTTCACGTATAATAGGCTTTTTTAAGTTTATTAATATTTTCAATTTCTCATATCCATGGGGAGGTTATATAAAAAACATTAATATTATTACTACTATTGAATTTTATCTGCACTCAAGGGTGCATAGGGCACTGCATCAAAGTGATGCAATGTTAATTTGCCAATTTATTACATGAAGGCACGGTGATCAGTCCAACTCTGCTGGTACCTGTCGGGACTTATGTTAAATGAAAATTAAAGTGAAAATTCACTTTTACGTAATATGACACTCTTGAGAATCGAACCCGGGACTCCGATATAGTAGTCAAACGTGCTCGTCACTACACTTTGGAAACTGACAAAAAATTAAGCTTATAAGAAATAAATAAATTCTCTCGAAAAATGATCTTTTGATTCGAAAAACGTACAGTCTTTATAGGTTCTATAAATAGCACAAAATATTCAAATCCCTACATATCGCAATGGTTTATCTTTAGCATATTGACGTGATCTCTTGAAGAACAAGTCTTGAATTTCGGATGAGTTACAATACCTTTGAAATAAAGACGTGTCTAATAAGTACCTGTTACTTTTTTGGTAACTCGATTGTGATAGTATTCGTTGCTTTTTCTCGGTTTATATTCCAGCTTATGTTTTTTTTATGTCAAATTATCAAATACACATCAGTAGTTGAAATATGTAACAAGCAGTGGCGTGCATTTTATAAAAGCACACAAGCAGTGCCTACCCTAGTTAAATAAAAAAAATATGGAAAACTGTGATAGCGAATGAATTGTGCGTTTGACTATTGTAACCGACACGGGTTACGGGCGATGACACGAAGAAATATTCCGCTGGCCTTCATTTCCTCATCTTATACGTAAAATAGCATACAAGTACAATGGGCCGAAGCCATACAAGTCCACATAATTCCACAAAGGCCCTTCTCGGGGCCGCAGCCTGAGGGGCAGCCATCTCGCCCGCCGGGCGCCCAGAGGTCCTTTTCTGGGCCGCTACACGGGTGTGCGATCTGTCCGTAACAACTGTCATATATTTTTTTGAAACTACAGGTTTTCTCAGTTATTTCTATACGACAAACACGCAGTATTAGAGTTATGACAGAGAAGTTTTTTTTTAAAATGCCATTTTTCCTAGGCAGTAGGATTAAAACTCGTCGCGTGCACGACACTGGTTACAAGCAATCAAGTTTGTGAACTGGTTAGTTTTGAGTGATAGAATTCGAGAACCTAATTAAGTAACAACTTCTTTACTTTATTCAGTTGACTGATTCACTGCTTCAAAGTAATGTATTTTTCTTACTTGGATAGACTTCGGAAAGATCAAGTTTTGAAGAATCCTATGAAAGTAAAAACTAATTAGTTTGTTATATTAAGTACGGTTAAAAGTCAAGTGCTGTTTTTTTATTGATATTTATTATATTTTCAAAATTAATCCAACTTATTCTTACGTTATTTATCCTAAAGAGAGTAAAATGGTAAAACGGGTCTATTTAATAAAAATTCTAACGAATAATCTTAAACATAAGGAATATCAATTTATTATTATTTGATGACATATCTATATCATATATATATATATATATATATATATATATATATATATATATATATATATATATATATATATATATATATATATATATATATATATATATATATATATATATATATATATATATATATATATATATATATATATATATATATATATATATATATATATATATATATATATATATATATATATATATATATATATATATATATATATATATATATATATATATATATATATATATATATATATATATATATATATATATATATATATATATATATATATATATATATATATATATATATATATATATATATATATATATATATATATATATATATATATATATATATATATATATATATATATATATATATATGGGTGTGAAATGTATGGAGTGAAGATTTGATTGATCCTTTTTTTGGAAATGCAATATAAAATAACAAAAGAAATGTGCCTATAACTACACTTATTTACCCCATACCAAATTTTAAAATATATTTATGTCATCGTTCTATGAGTGTCACCTTAGCTGGAATTATGTTATCATATACATACACAATAACATTTTTTTAAATGATGTGACATAGCTAATAAATGATAAAAATAAAATATTTAAAAAAAAAACAAGTATGCTTGTAACTTCACTTATTTTTCCTATACCAAATTTAAAAATATACTTAATATATGTAGAACGCACGGAGGAGGATTTGGTTTATCCCTTTTTTGTAAATTCGAAATAAAATAATAAAAATAAAAATAAAAACAAAACATATGTGTCCATAACTACACTCGTTTACCCTACACCAAATTTCGAAATATACTAATATCATCGTATTACAGGTGTCACCTTAGCTGGAATTACTTCATCATATTCACAATAAATAAATAAAAAAATTGACATGCCTAGATATTTTTTAAATATCCAATTTACTACTTTGTATGTAGGATCACGTTTCTCGCGAAAATCGAAAAGCAATATATTATTATATTATACATACAATAGGTAATGGAAATCGTGACGCGGAACATCGCTTCCATTTCAATGGAGATTCTGTGTATGATAAACGTAGTGAGATTATTAAATACTCGTAATTTTATTTTCCCCGAATTTCGTAAATCATGATCAGGGAAGGAAAATTTCAGTTTTTTTAACATGTTTAAAATCATAATAAAATAACCACCATATAGTTTTTTCCACGTATATTCATAACCACCATATAATTTTTTCCACGTATGTCCGCCTCCGTAGTGTAATAGTCAGCATTCTCGGCTACCGTTCTGGAGGTCCCGGGTTCGATTCCCAGGGGGGTTTAATAAATACAAGCGATTTTTTCACTCTAATATTTATTCAATATTACACTGGACTGGTACCTGAAGTGGAGGGCTGATCATCTTTCCTTCATGTGTAGTCGATCGAGATAACACTGCGTTTATATGAAGCAGTGCCCTATGCACCATTGGGGTGCGGTAAGGGATTTAAAAATAAATAAAAATATTCATAACCTATCAGGAAAACACATATTGTTTTTCAACGGTCTCCTAAAACTTTGTACTTAAGGGATAGGGTATTATCACTCGGGAGGAATATCGAATTTAACATACTCAACCTATAAAGGATTGTGTAAGACTCGTTTTGCGTTCATAACAACTGATATAATCAATATTTTCATTTGCAAAATTTGCCTTCGTAAAAACGTTTTTTTTCGTATGTTGGTAACGAATGAATTCACAGAAACAAATCCACTCTACTACTACAATTACAGGTCTTTAAAGCAGATACATAAAGGGATACGCCCCTTAACACACCCGTTGATATAAAATTTGATGTAGCATAGCAGTGTCTGTTTTTCTTTTTTATTCAAAGTTTAGACCTTAATACACATTTCAATAAAAATGTTACCTATACTCTTGTGATATTATTTATTAGCCAATAATAACACATCATGAGAATGATCTATTGAATACAAATATACTCTCGTACTTAAGGACGGACATACATGGAAATATACTCCTCAAATATAATGTTCTTCCACGTCTTTTCGGGAGGATAATTCGTGACGTAATGATATGGAAAACGTAGTAAACCTTTGTATTAATAATTGTGTATTTCAGTGGTTCCTAATCATTTTTTCCCAACCACTTCAAGAAATATAATTTTTTGACACCTCATCAAAGATGAAGAAGAATATGGAAGTTTGGGAAAATATATATATATATATATATATATATATATATATATATATATATATATATATATATATATATATATATATATATATATATATATATATATATATATATATATATATATATTTATATATATATATATATATATATATATATATATATATATTATATATATATATACATATATATATATATATATATATATAATATATATATATATATATATATAAATATATATATATATATATATATATATATATATATATTTATATATATATATATATATATATATATATATATATATATATATATATATATGTATATATATATATATATATATATATATATATATATATATATATATACAATTTATATATAATAAAAACAAATTAACAAATAAACGGCGGTAATACGGTGAATAATATACAATAAATAATTTATTACTACATGTCCCATAAGATTTAACTGATCAAATGGTTGTCAGTTATCAGTTGGATAAATTTAACTAACTTAATTTTCACTACCAATCAATTTATACGCGATTGAGGATCTGTGTTCTGTAAAGATGGTAAGTAAAATAGTGAACATTAAATGTTATACACCAGTGTTTCTCAATTAGTGGTGCGCGTAGCCCTAGGAATACTCGAAGATGGATCAAGGGGCCCGCACGCCAATCTCTTGACAAATATAATTTGTTTTTTTATTTTTTATTTTATTTCTTCGGAAATTGTACAGCTTTATTTATAAAAAAAATATATAATAAACAATAGTTAAATTAACAATAATAAACATTACATTACATCAACAAAAATAATTACATTTAAAAAAAATAAAGCCACACACATACATTATTTTATTATTCAAATGAATTATTTTATTTTTTATTCAATCCGATACCCTCCCTAAGCAATAATACCAATATATTAATAATTTCTTTTTGATCATACAGTTTTTATAATGTTTTATATATTTAATTTTTATAACAATCATTATTACTTTTTGAAGAAAAAGTTTTAGAAGTTTAGGAAACATTGTGTGAGTCCATAGTTCAGACGGCTATTAATATTTAACGAACTGACGAATATAATTGTAATAATAATAATTAAAGTAGTGTGTACTGTCTCGAACAAAATGTTTAGCGTTTGACCTCTCTGAGTTGTTTGAGGCGGATGTATCTAAAATTTAAATACCACTGTTGTTGGCTATGCGAATTATTAAACACGTTTTAACGAACTTGCGTAGGTACCAAAATTTTAATTATTTCAAATTAGAAGTACTAAAAACTATGGGTAGATACTTATTTACGTAAGAGTATTTGAAGTCCATTTACTGTGGCTTGACAATTTTTTATATTTCAGCGTTATTTTTTCTCTATGCATTCAGAAAAAATCAATCAATTTAAAGCTTACCATGCATAAATACCTTTATTTAAAAAAATGGAAATACTATTAATTAATGAAATTAATTATTTCACTATCAATTTTTAAACGCAAGATCAAGGGTCGGTCTCAAATATTTTAACAATGGGTGCTAACAGAAAGGGTCGGTGAAGGGGGACATTTATTTCACATTCCAAGATCCAGTTATAATGAATATTAATAAAAAAAATAAAAAAAAACATCGTAAGTGCTTACTTACTAGGTACTATAAAAAGCATATGTAATGCATATTTATATTTATAAATAAAATGTGTTAAATTGGGATGAAAGTACCTAGGTACTATTCATATATATTCAACAGTCCCATAAAAAACTTGCATTTTTTTATGATATTTATTTTTTCAACCGTTTATTTCTCATCGTGGATACTCTACTCTAGTGAGCAATATCAAAGGATCAATCATTCCTTTTCAAAAGCAGTGAAAAAATGCAACTACAAAGGTTGAAAATTAAAACAAAATTCTTTTCAACCATGCCCTTTTGTATTTCACAAAGCGCGCCAAAATGAAGCCACGTATCGATATCCCGCTCGATTAATCATCTGTGTAAGTGACGCGTATCTATGGTTAACCCTCTCTCGCCGGTCCCAATCAAAAGGGTCTGCGAATTTGCATTTTAATTGCACCCAGACACATGTAAACTGTAAATGGCATCTCGCGGTCGCGCACGTCAGAAGTGATGGACAAACTAGATAGAGCCAGGCGCCAAATTCATTATAATTTCGATTATAACAATCAAAAACGGGTCGACCAAAATATACGGATGATTATTTGGCACATTCATTCGAGCATATGAGAGGCAGGCAGCTAAAATTAGAAAACACAATTATTTTTCGCATCGGAAATATGTCATTATTGTGAAATATTCATTGAACATCGAAATTTTTTGTATATATATATATATATATATATATATATATATATATATATATATATATATATATATATATATATATATATATATTTATATATATATATATATATATATATATATATATATATATATATATATATATATATATATATATATATATATATATATATATATATATATATATATATATATATATATATATATATATATATATATATATATATATATATATATATATATATATATATATATATATATATATATATTATATATATATATATATATATATATATATATATATAATATATATATATATATATATATATATATATATATATATATATATATATATATATATATATATATATATATATATATAAATATATATATATATATATATATATATATATATATAAATATATATATATATATATATATATATATATATATATATATATATATATATATATATATATATATATATATATATATATATATATAATATATATATATTTATATATATATATATATATATATATATATATATATATATATATATATATATATATATATATATATTATATATATATATATATATATATATATATATATATATATATATATATATATATATATATATATATATATATATATATATATATATATAATATATATATATATATAAATATTTATATATGTATATATATTCTGGATTCTGGGCAGTATTTTTGTGTAAAACGCACTGTTCTTTATTGTTTTATATTTAATTGTAAAACGCTCTTGCCATATAAATGAATAAATAAAATAAATAATAAATAAATATATTAGTGATAAAATCGAATCTGCGTTTCCAAATTTTGAGACAACACTGAAACTTTTTTTTAAATCTTATGTCAACGAATTGCACATGAGAAAGATCGTTTAGACGGCTAAAGGCCAAATATACCATATAAATAATCGAGGTAACATTTGACCTAATAGATTTTTTTGCTTTCGTTTTCCACCGTTTTCGTATAATTAGTTTTTCTTCGAAATAAATATATAATTTTGAAAAGAACAGTTTTGTTATCGAAAAGATAATTTAAAAAAAGTTTATTTCAATATATGTATATTCTTCAAGAAAAGTAAAATTCAAATAAACCTACATTCTCAAAAAAATGCGCGGAAACACGTCTGGCCCCTAGCGCAGCCGTTCGTGTTCCGAATTTGAATGTTTGAAATCTCAGCCTTAAGAGAGAATGTCGATCCACATTGGGGCAACAGAAGTGTTCAAATTTACCGGTGCCGTGCATCGAGGCTGACGAAATGAGATATTCATTGATTATTTGAATTTCAAAGTTCATAATTTTTTTTATAAAATAATACAGTGGAACCTCTTATAACGACTTTAATTCGTTCCAGCATCTTACTCTTTAAGCGAAACATTTTTTCCCATACAAATCAATGTAAAATACGATAATGCGTTCCAGGCCGAAAGAAAACTATTTTTTTAAATATTTTTTTTACGTTTATAACTTATTAAGGAGTGTAAAAACATAAAATATTATTTATACTTGAAAAAAAAACGTAAATAAAAATACGAATTTATGACAAATAATTAATCCCTTTTAACTAGAAAACCGTTTTAAGACTTTTTACGCTTCAAAATTTGGCAAAAATGTGTCACAGCATTATCATTGAATAAATTTGTAGCACGAATAGCCACCTTCTTTCTAGGGTGATGCTTTCTAATATACGATGCAACAGTTTCCCATGCCTTTAGAATTTATCTTATTGTGCTAGAAGATTGTTACTTTGCTACTTCTTCCACCTCCATTAATTAACTCTTCTCCATAATTTCTTGCTGTGAAACACGATGTAACTCCATGAGCTCTTTGGTGGACAGTTCCTGGCTGTACTCTTTCACAAGCTCTTCAATATCGTTTTATTCACCCCGAATCCCATGATATTGGCTAATAACACAATTTCATTAACTGTAAACTCCACAGTTACTGATTCAAAATCTCATTTGACAACACTCTCTGGTTAAAGTTTTTTCCAAGCAAATAGTGAGGGTTCTTTTGATAAACCTCCTTCCCAAGCTGCAAAAGTCCCGGTTCACAAGCGAATGTCGTGAAAAAGGGACTTGTCCTTCTTCTGTTACTCGTTATGCGCAACATCGATCGTTAAAGGAGCAACTTTTTCACATTTTTTTGCTCGTTGTGCGAATTACACGTTATCATAGGTTCCACTGTATTTATTTATTTTTTATTCTTGCCGCATTTATATTTAAGCGTAAAGCGGCCACTACTCTAAATGTGGCACTGCCTACGTGCATAAATATTTCGTTTTAAATTTTGAATTAGTTATTTTGTTTTTCCTTTAACCCACCTGGAAACATTTAAACAATTTACCCCGATTTTCCTAAGACTACCTTTAAGTACCTACCTTAAAAACAAATAAGTTAGGTACTTATACAGAAAAATACCGAATTGTACAACTCCTGTCTGAAAAAAAGTCAGACAACAGCCTAGCAATTCTTTTAAAAAAAAAACTGAATGCGCATATCTCTTGCGCAGTGAAAAAGTTGATCTCCGCCATATTGTAATGTTCGTCCGCTGGTGATATATTGTGTTCTTTTGTGAATTACGAACAATAATAACTTTTTGTAGTTCGTAGGTTGCATTTTGGACAAATATAGTGTTAAGTGCATATTTTTATCTTAGGTGAAGTGTTCAAAAGCATCAATAAGTGCGCCAAAGACTGAGATTTCTAGCCAATGTCAGCAGGCGTGTCAGATCAGGTAATTTGCCGATTATTGTTAGCAATTTGGGATGTTAATTTAGTTATCAGGTCCTAGGAAGTTGAATTAAGTGGGTTTTATCTTCTGTTTCATGTACGGCGCCGGAACAGCGGATGAAAGGGCAAGGGAACCAAGGTACGTAAACTTAAAGTTGTGACGTAGCATGAACAATATTTTTCTGTATGCACCACTGCTACTAAGCAATTTCGCCGGTCGCTCGCCGATTTCTTACATTTCGTGACGTTTTCCGACAGTAAACATCTTATATAATTCCAGAAAACATTGTTTATACCGAATTATCCGTCAGGTTTTTCATTGATGTATCTGACTTTACAAATAACTGCATTCCTTTAGTCCTGGCTTTTTAAAATGTACTAACAATATTATATTGGATATTTTGTTTCAATCATACATCTCACTATTAACATGTGTCATCTAGAATCGCTGAGTACATAGCAATAATTTCTTCAATTGAATGTCCAAGTGTGTTATTCCCAAGTCCAAGTGTTGACTTGGGTTAATAAACGCCATTTCTTTTCATTCTACGCAATAATTTTATTAAACCTTCATTCCATCAAACGAACTAAAATGTCATGACAGTGATTAGATCTACAAAGTTACATATCATCATCGGCTTAATTCTCAATGTGTCTAACTCCATCCGTGCTTGATAAAAGAAAAGAAAGTAAAAACATTATAATTTAACCATAAAGTGGAATTTATCAACTCGAAATATACGCTTTTTTGTGTTCCATATGTATGTAGGAATCAAAAAGATTCGTGAGAATGGAGTAAGTTGTATTTTGGCACGAAAATAGATACAGAACAAGTTTTTGTTGGAATAAATATAGAAACGCCCGCCTATATAGTCCGCCTCCATAGTGTAATGGTCAGCGCACTCGGCTACCGTACTGGAAGTCCCGGGTTCAAGTTGCAGGGGGGGTAAAATAAATATAAGTGATTTTTTTCACTCTAAAATTTATTCAATATTACCCTCGACTGGTACCTGAAGTGGAGGGCTGATCACCTTTCCTTCATATGTTAAAGATCAAGATAACACTGTGTTTATATGATGCAGTGCCCTATGCACCATTGGGTGCGGATAAGGATTTGAAGAAGAAGAAATACAGAAACAACTTTATATTCAAAACTAACTAACTAACCATCACGCCGCTTACTGCAGGGGTAGGCAGAGAGAATAGAATGCCACACCAATCTGTCTGAGCACAATCTTCGCGTCTTCCGTATACATACATATACGCCGATTACTCCGACTCCGACCTGACCACTTTCAATTATTTTAAATACTTGATCATGCCGAATTTCCTCAGTCTTCCTCTGTTTCTATGACCAACTAAATTAGCATCATAAATTTGATAACTATCCTTACTTCGCTCGTTTGATTTGCATGCCCAAACCATCTCATCATCTTGCATGTTGAGATGTGACAATAGTGTGCATCCTTCTGTAATCAAAGATACAGGCAGCGGCTTCTCTTCATCAATATCGACCTCTTCTGCTGTATCCGTCAACCTTGCGTCACACAAGCTTTCCATAGTCTCTCTACACGTTGACATATTTCGTCGAATGTAACAAAACTGAGAAGAATGTAAAAAATCATAGACAAAATATCGCTCACTCCTTTCAAAAACGTCATAAATCAAAAAACTTGATTTTTCAGGAGAACGTTTTTAAAGTTTAAAAATATAATACAATGTATTTAAAATAAATATCAAGCCACTTATTGAACTTTTTACTGTGCAACAGATCTTTTAAGGTAAAACCTGAAGGTTTTTTCTCCATTAGAAAAATATTTAGTAAATCAATATAAATAATTAAACAATACCTTTTCTTCAAAATACAAAAACAACACTTTCTGCCCTGTAGCGGGTAAATATTAAGTTAAAAATATACCGCTTTTGCTGGGATATTGTACATTTTCTTGGCATTCCAAAAACATACACGACTGAAAATTGAAGTTTTTTGATTTATGACGTTCTTTAAGGAGTGAGCGATATATTAACCTGTCTAGGAGTAAGTTTCTGCGGACAAAACTATATCTAGGGAGTGAGTTTTTTTGGTATTTTTTTCTTTTTTCAATTTTATATCATATTCGATGCTGTAAGCAACATATTTTCTTGAATAATTTTACACAAGTAAACATGATTTATCGAAACATCGATAATTTTGACATAAATCATGTTTTAAACATGTTTTGGTATAAATCATGTCATAAATCATGTTTTGTATCGGCCGTACATGTACGGCCATACTCCTTTGAGGAAAATTTGGTGTGACCGTACGTGTACAGCATACCAAATTAAATATGCAGCGTAATTCAAACAATGAATGCAGGAAAATGGTAATAGAGAAATGATCGATACAATTTATTTTTGTATGAATTCGGGGTAGAAGAAATAAACGACACATTCGGAAAAATGATTATTCGAGGAATGATAGATAGAGGTTTCACAGTATATAAAATGGCGCCGTCTTTTAGAGGTCAATATGCTCTTAGTTTCATTTTGTTATTTAACTCTTACCACTCTGTAAGCCAGACATTCTGGCCCGTATGATTCTAGTAGGTAGCTCCGTGGGCCACAATGTCTAGCCCGGCGCAGGTATAACTTTAATCACTGATTTCTCTATCACCCAAGTATATTCTACAAAAAATATTTCAGACAAATACAGTTAATCTTAATGAACATGGTCAAACGAATTGCCAGACTGAGTGTGCCAAAATTAGGGAACAAAAATATTTACTTTAATGGTAGAAAAATGTTGCATTTTTTAATCAGAGTAGCTGATCAGTTATGAGTAAAAATGGTCAGAGTGGAAAGGGTTAAATATGCAGCATAATTCAAACGATTAATGCTGTAAAATGGTGATATAGAAACAATCAATGCGATTTATTTTTGTATAAAATGAATTCGGGGTAGAAGAAATAAACGACACATTAGGGAAAATGATTATTCGAGGAACAAAAGATAGAGGTTTCACAGTATATGAAATGGCGCCATCTTTTAGAGGTCAATATGCTCTTAGTTTCATTTTGTTATTTAAATCATTGGACACTTGACCTCTGATCGTGTTTTCTTTAACAAAAATCATGGGATTTTCTTATTTCAAACATTTTGTCTCACACTCTGTGATTGTCTAATGAGACCAATCATTATCTCGTTTTATATGTCTATAAACAATACCGTCTAAAGTCACATTGTTTGTTGTGCTTTCCCTTATCTAAAGATGGAAAGAGACCACAAGACAATGAGATACGAATGCCTATTATTAGAAATATATACAGCCACAATGAAAATAATGTCTTTGTATATAAACATGTCACATTCCAAACGCTGTGCTTATCAATGGCTGATAATAATTTTATGGATTGATGCAAAGTGTATATGAACCCAATGACACAAAGCAGTTATGATTTAAAAATATCAATCTAACTAACTAACTAACCATCACGCCGCTTTCTGCAGGGGTAGGCATAGAGAATAGAACGCCACACCACTCTGTCTTTGCAAACATTCTTCTCCTCTTCGTGTATCTCCTCATACGTACCCGCCGATTGTTACGACTCCTAACCTGACCACTTTCAAGTGTTTGGCATACCTGATCGTGCCAAATATGTTTTAACCACTTAACTGACGAATTTTGGTGAGAAAATTTGCTGGTGTAAGAAGTCATCACCATCAATTTGAAACAAGACTGTCCGAACACTTCTCGGGTTATTCAATAAAAACAAATGGGTCAATATTTGACTCGGGCGAAGTAGGATTGACAACATTATGAGTGTGTCCAAATACTGGTTCACAAAATCTGGATTATTATTATTATTATAATAATATCATTTTGAGTGTGTATCTTCAATGTAATTGAAGATACACACTCAAAATGATGCATAATCAAGTCAAAATTTCATATTTTCAAGTTAACATTTTTTGCCAGTATACCCGCCTCCGTAGTGTAATGGTCAGCACGCTCGGCTACCGTTCTGGAGGTCCCGGGTTCGATTCCCAAGGGGGGTAGAATGAATATAAGTGATTTTTTCACTGTAATATTTATTCAATACTACCCTGGACTGGTACCTGAAGCGGAGGGCTGATCACCTTTCCTTCATATGTAAACGATCAAGATAACACTACGTTTATATGACGCAGTGCCCTATGCACCATTGGGGTGCGGATAAGGGTTTTATTATTTTATCATTATACCCACGATACATTGCACTTCCATTTCGTATAGTAATGTGTTTGTTTCATGTTATGCAGTGTCAAATGTATCAAAAGAGCAGCTAGAAAGTCCGGGAGAGGAGTTGGCGGAGTCATGGCGCCACCAGCAGCAAGCTCCGTCCTATGCACCGCCCATCTCGTCAGCCGCCGACCCTTACACTGCACAAGGTACGCCCCCGTCCTCACGCCGCACAACCACACTAGTCTGGCCATTTACAGGGCTCATTTATGTAATCACTTTTTAATACTCTCAATTTTGTTAATATTTAAAGCATTTACTTTGCAGTTGGTAATATCAGTATATAACCACTCACCGAGATTTTTATTATGCTAATTATTATTAGGCTTGAACAAATTGTAACATATTTTTACTAATTGATTTGGCGTACAATTTGTAGAACTCCATTTTAATTTTTGTATTAAGTTTTTTCACCAACCCAGACCCTAATTATACTCGGACAGTCTGCCGCCCGACGCTCAGTATACTAATCACAAGTAACCGCAAACCCAATTCCCATCTGTACAATGTTTTTTGGCATTTCTCGCGCTCTGCCAAAAGTAAGTAAATAAAACGCCTATAAGCATCTCCCGCTCTCTACCAACAGTATGTTAAAGACGCTTTTAAGCGTTTCTCGCAAACAACGTGTTAAAATAGTCCGCCATGTTTCCTTAAACTGTTGCCAATATAAAGACATTTTGCCAGGAAAAATTATGAAAAATAAGAATTTTTTGTATGTGTAAAAAGCGCCATTCACTCTTTAATGCTAGATTTTATTGTGTACTACTTCCTAGAAGTTTTTAATGCTCCTATGGTATTATTTAGCATGTAATTTCATCGTATGTTGTAGTATTATATATATTGCCTACTAATTGCAATTTAAATACAGTGGAAGTCAGTTATAACGCGGGTTGCGGGTGGCATATCTTACCTGCCTAACATAATCACAGAAATGATACACGAATCGTCCAAAATGATGAATTTTTTTTTAAAAGAACAAAACATTTAAATAAACTATTTATTATGTTTGTGCGTTTTTATAAAATATATATAGAAATAATAACGCTATCACATTTTTTTAAAATCACACTAGAACTTTAACCTTTCTTTCTTTTAAGTTCTATTTTAATTTACCTTGCAGTGCTTGTATGTGTTTTTTTTACGCTGGGTGCCTTAAAACAAAAATGATTTTAAAAAAAACTGCAGTATATCCATATGCGCGTTATAAAAGACACGTTATAACCGGCTCCTACTGTATTTTACTAAAGTTAATATCATTGTCTTCATCGAGGTATTGTATTTGTTGAATAATCTGTACATATAAATTTACTCTAATTTGATGTAATTTTGTTGTAATTGCATGTCATTAAAATATTAACCATTTTAGTGCTTAGATTTTTCTTATATGCATGCTAAAATTGCTGAAGACTGCAAAAATGGACCTTTTCGTTAGGTGTGTACAAAATCATAATATTTTTTTCAAAATTTGTTCTCACTTATCAAACTGCTCAAATAAAACAGCATTTTGTAATAAACAAACTCAAGTATTAAATTAAAAATAAATGCAATTTGAGAAAACAACAGAAAATTTTCATTCACAAGAATGTGTCAACGTCGCATGAAATGGACTAGTCCTCGGAGTATTCACCATCGATGTGAATCCTCTGATTGGTAAACATTCTAATTTCATCGTCATTATCCATCGTCCTTTTAGCTTCGAGTATAACGAACATTTTTGGGCAATGTTTGGCAATGGCTTTAACATCGCTATTTGACGAATCCGACATTGTAAGGGCGTTTGTTCACTACTCGGAATTTTACCGTCCGGCACGTCATTTAGTGTTTTAAAACGATGATTGGCTTGTGCTTTTGTCCATCTTTCTTCGGATCGGAGCTCTTGATCGCTGCGTGAACACGTTGTGCGTAAATTCGATCACGCTAAACTGTCGTAGTCGCTTTCATTTTTCAAAACCGGACTGCCGGACGGTGAAATTCTGGGTAGTGGATAAGCGCCCTAAGGGTGAAAACAATAAGTATTTACATATAATATATTTCTAATTTCCTGTAAAGATTAGCTCATTTTTTTTATTTGTGAATATTATTGATGAATCGGATCTTTAGAATCACGCAAGCTACATGTTTAGCCACAGTGGAAAAAAGGAATAAAAAATAAATAAATTGAAAACGTATTTTTCAGTCATTTTTTAATTAAAATACTTCCTGTATAATCCGTTTCCCTTTTTTTTCGATCCTTATACATATATATATTGAGAGTCTTATGTACATTCTTTAAAATAAATTTAAATACGTATTCCAAATGTTTTATATATGAAAAAAATATGAATCTAAAATAAAATTTAAGATTTTTTACCGCAACCCAGTCATTTATAATAATAAATAATGCTTCGTAAATATTTTCTCTAGCGTGTATTTACGATAACATTTTAAATTTGCATATATTATTCATCAAGTACTCGATTGCTATGCAAACTATGAAATTAGCATACTTGGCATAAAACATTTCTTCATATTTTATGAATTTTAAATGTGTATCGAATCAGCATCGTCAAAAAACTGTAAACATTTGATAACCTATGAATGATTTCCCTCAATTTTTATTCAACAAAATTACATTATTCATATGAAAATCATTAAAACATAATCTTGATAAATATTTGTTTTCGATTTCGTCTCATGTAATGGTGTTATCAGTGGCGTTACTTCCCTAGAAGCCCAAAAGCCCGGCTTGCCTAACAACTTCAAATAAAAAATGACTAAATCTAGACCAAATGATTAAAAATACATAATTAATGTATGACTATTTTTAAATTATCGCGCGCTTATATGATTATTAAACACTATGCATGCCATTATATGGTGATGATTGATATCTGAGGAAGATATTTTGTTACAGTGAACATTTTTTTTATTGAAAGGTGATGGCTATACCTTACAAAAGTTACATGTATGCATATTTTTATAATGATTACAATACATTGTTTATATTTGTAATACTTTCTGGGTGCTTAATATACTGGGAATGATGTGAGGTGAAGAAATTATAGGTACATCATGTATTCACGAATGTGAAAAATAATGGGCTTGCCTTACTGGTAAACCCTAGGCACGCCACTGGGTGTTATTATGATATTACTACAAATATTTTTCTGCCTCTAACTTTTATCTGATTGTAAAACCTTATTTTATTATGTAAAAACATTCTATATGTTCTCATCTTAATCCGTAAAGTGTCCAACTCCATCTTAATTTGTTGTAAACAATAAAAATAAAAACAGTATAATTTCACCATAAAGCTTAATTTGTCCAGAAAGTTTTTTTTTGCATAATTGATATATCGCTCACTCCTTTCAAGAACGTTATAAATCAAAAATCGTCAATTTTCAGTTATGCGTGTTTTCAGAATGCCCAGAAAATGTACTATATCCCAGCAAAAGAGGCATATTTTTAACTTAATATTTACCAGCTACAGGGCAGAAAATGTCGTTTTTGCATTTTGAAGAAAAGGTATTGTTTAATTATTTCTTTAAATATACTAAATATTTTTCAAATGGAAAAAAAACATTCTGGTTTTACCTAAAAAGATCTGTTGCACAGTAAAAAGTTCAATAAGTGGCTTGATATTTATATTTAATATATTTTATTATATTTTCAAACTTTAAAAACGATCTCCTGAAAAATCTAGTTTTTTTGATTTGACGTTCTTGAAAGGAGTGAGCGATATGTATTACTTACTTTGTAATTTTACATTTTATAACATATGAAAATACCTTGCAGAGAGCATTACAGTCTAAAATTATCTCGACTCGCATGCTGTTGTGTGAATGACATTGAATTTCCCCCAATTTTCATTTCCCTGTTTTTTCATTCTTTTCAATTTTTTAATCATAGCACTCTCATGGAAAGTTTTGCATGAAAAAGGCATAATAGGGCATTTAATCATCATATTTCACCAGCACATAAATTTATGTATAAAAATCATAAGAGAATCTGTACTTTTCTCATTAAAATCTGTGAAGAATTAACAATAACAGGTGCACAGTATTATATTTTTATGTAAAGTAGAATACTTGAAGAATATGTTCTATAATAAAATAGAATACTTTTAGAAAAATTGTAAAATTAGTTAAAATACATCGACATTCTCTTAAGCGCACAATTTCATATTAAAGACGCTTAATATTATTGTAATAGATTTATATTATCCACTGACACTTCGTGATGGAATTGCATTTTTAATTTATTATTAGATTAAAACCAATATTTTTAGCTTTTCCACTTTTTTATTTGACCAGCGACCGGGTTTCGTCGTTACCGACATCATCAGACTGGTGAGAGGCTATACAAATTGTTATGTTATATATAAAAGAAGGCAGGAGTTGATAACCATGATTTGATATAATTTTATGAGAAATTAATTTAATTTGAGTGAATTTAAGTATTGTATGATATTTAAAATATTTTTTTTTTATTATATTATATTATAACTTTATATAATATTATATATTATATAAAGTTATATTAGATATTATAACTTTATATAAAATCGTGCTTTCAATACAAAAAAACCTTTATAAAAAATATTTTAAATATCATACCATACTTAAATTCGCTCAAATTAAATTAATTTCTCATAAAATTATATCAAATCATGGTTATCAACTCCTGCCTTCTTTTATATATAACATAACAATTTGTATAGCCTCTCACCAGTCTGATGATGTCGGTAACGACGAAACCCGGTCGCTGGTCAAATAAAAAAGTGGAAAAGCTAAAAATATTGGTTTTAATCTAATAATAAATTAATATTATTGTATTAATAAAATTAGATACAGAATATGTTGTTATCTTTATTGTCGTTTCTAGTAGGCTATAGAGCGATGCGTATTAAAATGTCAATTCGAATTTTGAATACTCGCATGCCTTTATTTCCCTTTCCGTTGCTTCTACAGTATGTTCGTTGACTGATCAATTAGAAAAAAGCAGTTTAATCATTTAGAGGTGTAATTTTAGTTTTAATGCCAATATAGGCCATTATTTGTGGCTCATTTATTTCATCAATATTTGATGTCGGCTTATTTAAGCATATGTTTTGGCTGTCCAAAATTCCAATGTGATAATTGACAGTGGTATTTGCTTTAATTTAAAACTGACCAAAATCCTCCAACTAACTTTTAAAAATTGCATTTTTACCTGCCTGTTTGATCAGTTTAGTTCATTGCCGAAAATCAGCATTTGATACAGTAATAATAAAAAAATACAATTAGGAAAGGAAAACTAATAGGATTAACTAAAAAAACTAAATAAAACAAAAAAATTTCATAGTTTATCCTCACTAGATATAGTAAATACCTGCAAATATACATGCAAAGCAAATATTAATATGTTTATTAAAAAATATATATTTGATTGTTTTCTAAGTCCACGCTTCATGTATGTCAAAATTATACATTTTTTGGCATGGAAGATAGTTTATGCATGCAAATACCGATCAAAATTGACAGCATTCCGAATTTTAACAGCTTGTAAGATTGCAAAATGGTTATCTAACCAGTTCCCAGTTTATTCCGAGTGTGACTCGGGCAAGGCTTTGTAATGATGAGCCCGAGTGCTGCCCGGGAAAATCGTATTCTGACTTTTCGGTATTGATTTGCCTGACCCAAATATATTTATGTATTTGTTTTTATTGACTAACCCGAGCAGTCTCGGGCAGTCTTGTTTCGACTTGTTCGTAACGATTTCTTGCACCGACTAATTTTCTCGCCAAAATTCAACTGTTAAGTGTTTAAACAATGTGAGGTTAACAAAAAATAAATGACCTATATAAATAAATGAAATCGCACCCCGGATGTGACGCCATTACAATTTGGCAGATCTCGCAGTCTGTTATTCCGCTTCTACCGTGTAGCTCGCAATCCCAGCTTTGGAGTGATTTTTTTGCGCTAGCTTTAGTGACATTGGTACAAACTTTGCAGCTTTTTAAAATACACGCACACTAGTAAAAATGCAGTATATTTTCAACATACTACAATGCTGATTGATTAGCAAATTTTCCAAGTAATGAATGAAATTATAGATTTTAAAAAAAAAAATTTAAAAGTCCTGATTTTGTTCAATGTTAAGTTGGATGTTCCTTTTGAGTTATGATACCCTAATGATTTGTGGTGAAATAACCGCTGCCGTTTGGTTTGCCAGGTTACTATGGCACAGCGGGAACAGCGGCATTTCCGTACCAAGCGTTTGGAGTGGGAGACGGGACGTGGTCCACCAACGGAACAGACCCTATGACCTTCCTCGGAGGGTATGCTCAGCACGACAGCTACGGGATGGAAGGTAACCATAAAGTGCTCCAACCCTACTACCAGAACACTTCCTGGCTTAGAGTCCTCTCATCTTTGCAAGCATTAGGCTCAGAGTCCCTTTCAACTTTAGATTCATTAGGCTTACAGTCCCTTTCAAATTTGTATTTATCGTGCTTAGAGTCCCTATTACCTTAGATTCAGTAAGCCTAGAGTCCCTTTCAAATTTGTATTTATCATGCTTAGAGTCCCTATTACCTTTCATTCATTAAGCCTAGAATCCCTTTCAAGTTTGTATATATCGTGCTAGAGTCCCTATTACCTTACATTAATTTCGCTTAGATTCCCTTTCATTTTTTCAACCATTAGGCTCAAAGTCCCTTTCAACTTTACATTCATTAGGCTTAGAGTCCCTTTCAAATTTGTATTCATCGTGCTAGAGTCCCTATTACCTTACATTAATTTTGCTTAGATTCCCTTTCATTTTTTCAACCATTAGGCTCAAAGTCCCTTTCAACTTTACATTCATTATTCTTAGAGTCCCTTTCAAATTTGTATTTATCGTGCTAAGAGTCCCTATTACCTTACATTCATTTAGCTTAGATTCCCTTTCATCTTTTTAAGCATTAAGCTCAGAGACCCTTTCAACTTTACATTCATTAGACTTACAGTCCCTTTCAAATTTGTATGTATCGAGTCCCTATTACCTATTCATTTAGCTCAGATTCCCTTTCAACTTTACATTCATAATTAGGGTTAGAGTCCATTTGCACTTTACATTCATTAGGCTTAAAGTCTCTTTTAACTTAACATATATTTGGCTTAGATACAATTTCAACTTAACTTTCATTATTAGGCTTAGAGTCCCTTGAACTTTACCTTCTTTAGGCTTATAGTCTCTTTAAATTTTACATTCATCAGGCTTAGAGTCCCTCTCAAATTTACATTCATCAAGCTTAGAGTCCCTTTCGACTGACGGTTTCATGTGTAAATCGGAATTGAATAATATGCATTATACACTTGTTGTATCAGTATATTGGTCCAGTATATCAGTACATGTGGCCACAATTCGCCAATAGAGGACTTGTAATGGAAGAGTAATATTTTAGGTCTAAAATACATTTGAAAATGTGAAATATGCTTTACACATTTTATGGAAGAAGAAAAATAATGGTCCACTAGGCATGCAGTGCACCAATATACCGATGGATGCGTACCACATGTTACGTATCATATATAACACGTATATTGAGCAAATTAGTTCCTCATTTGGGATCTAGTATGTCCATCAAAAAAGCCCTGTAAACAAATGTTTCAGGACCTTGAACTTTCAGTTTTTTTGTAAACCGAATGACTAAATTTGGATTAAAAATATATAGTTAGGTTTTTGGGGGGATTTCATGATTATATGGCTAACTTCACAATTTTTATAAAAATTTTCTCTATATAAATTCGATAAAAAAGTTACCATGTTAGAATTTCTACTTTTTTATTTATCTGTATAAATTTCCTTCTATTATAACTTTTGTATATATTTTCTTACATACGGGGGCTTCAAATTTATCTTACATTATTCATATTGACACACATCGCTCACTCCTTTCAACAACGTCATATATCAAAAATTGACAATTTTCAGTTGTGCATGTTTTCCGAATGCCCGGAAAATGTACTATATGCCAGCAAGAGGCATATTTTTAACTTAATATTTACCCGCAACAGGGCAGAAAGTGTTGTTTTTGCATTTCGAAGAAAAAGTATTGCTTAATTATTTTTTTAAATATAGTAAATATTTTTCAAATGGAGAAAAAATATTCAGGTTTTGCCTAAAAAGATCTGTTGCACAGTAAAAAGTTCAATAAGTGGCTTGATATTTATTTTTAATACATTGTGTAATATTTTTAAACTTTAAAAACGATCTCCTGAAAAATCAAGTTTTTTGATATATGACGTTGTTGAAAGGAGTGAGCGACATATGAAGTTGGTCACTGGTATCTGTAGATTAACCGGGATTGTAAATTAGATCTAATCATGTACTTTTTCCCAATAGAAGGGCTTTCAAATTTTACATATTAGTACAATCCTGGCAAAGGTAACTAACATTGAAAAATTGGGTCATTCTAGCAAAAGGCAAAACTAACAATAAACTCGTTAAATACCATTAGATTACAAAAACTAACGGCCAAAAAAATTATTCAGGTATGTATAGAGGTGGGTGAGGTTTGATTAGTGGGAATATAGACAATAATTACTATCCCACTCACCATATATACCTGATTTTTTTTTTGTTTCTTAGTTTTTGTAATCACTTGTTGATGAAAACATCTAGTTTTCGAACATAGTCGCGTGTAATGAAATAAAACTCAATAAGTGGTATTATATAAGTGTTTGATATTTAAAACGATCAACATCTTTCCACAAAGTTAATCAACAAATAATATTATTTTGAATATTTCGTAATGCAATTGATGTAATTTCACTTAATTTTTGATAACATCAATGACCTGATTTTAAATTTAAACCAAACACTATGTCGCTATTTCTTCTTCTTCTTCTTTTTCTGTGTCGTCCTCTTTGCTGAGGGTCATCACCATCCTTTTTCCTTGTCCTCGAAACACTTTGTGCAGTTGTCCACACTTATCGCGTCGCTCCAACCACCGATGAACTCGTGGCAGTCTCGATTTGGTCAGTCTATCTAGCAGGAGATCTTCCTCTCTTCTACTACCTTTGACAACTCCCGTGACTGTTAGCTTTTCAAGACTGTCATCGCTGCTTCTAGTGATGTGTCTTAAAATCTGAAGGAACCATCTCAAACAGGCGGAGGAGAGTCAGTCATCTATATTTGTGAACCAAATACTTCAATAACCTTCCTACAGATTTAAAAATAATGAAGACATTCAAATGCTAAAAAATAAATTTAATGAATTATACAAGTTTATCAAAGAAAACTAAAAACATTAACACAAAAACAAACAAAAAACACAATTTATGTCACCCATAAACATAAACAATAAATAATAAGTGTAAGTCCCTCTCCAAGCACAAGAGCTTAGTCTCTTTATTGGAGGGAACAGCGTAATTAATTTTAACATTGTAAAGTAGAAATGTCTTATTTACTTATAACCCTCATCCGCACCCACCGGTGCATAGGGCACTGCATTGAATTGACGCAGTGTTATCTTAATCATTACTCACATGAAGGCAAGGTGATCGCTCTTGCGCTTCAGGAACCAGTCCAGGGTGATATTAAATAAATATTACAGTGCAAAATCACTAATATTTATTTTCACCCCCCCTGGGAATCGAACCCGGGACCTCCAGCACGGTAGCTACACACGCTGACCATTACGCCACGGAGGCGGACAAACGGAGAAATGTCTACAAAACGATTTTTTTTTAAATCTCGTGTCTATCTATACTAAATAAATAATGAAAATAAAATTATTTAGCCACTATTACAAACAGTCTATACTTTCATTCAATATGCTTCTTTAGTAATCCAAATGTACCAAAGAAGCATATCAAATAAAAGTATTAACTGTTTTGGGATATTAATGGAATTAATGTATTTTTAATGTTTCATTCGATTCTGGGTGCTTCTCCAAAAAAAGTATTTTTAATAACCCGTATAATAGATTTATATTATCCACTGACACTTCGTGATGGAATTGCATTTTTAATATATTATTAGATTAATACCAATATTTTTAGCTTTTCCACTTTATTTTTATTTGACCAGCGACCGGGTTTCGTCGTTACTGACATCATCAGACTGGTGGGAGGCTATACAAATTGTTATGTTATATATAAAACAAGGCAGGAGTTGATAACCATGATTTGATATAATTTTATTGAGAAATTAATTTAATTTGAGTGAATTTAAGCATTGTATGATATTAAATATATTTTTTACAAAGGTTTTTTTGTATTGAGAGCACGATTTTATATAAAGTTATAATAGATTTGCATTTTTTGTAAATGAATTTAAATTATGTTATGAAGTATCATGTACTGCTGGTTGACGGCTCCTTCCACTACGCTGCGGTTACGCGGGGGAGTCCGAAGTTCTCTGAAATGTAAATTTCCCGGCAGTCATTTCTTATTGACAAGACATTAAGGCATATATTGTTTCTTTTCTAATGGGTAAAGTAAAGGAGAATGAATGTGTGTTACTTGATCATTTAATATGTCTTTATTGGGACAATTTTTTAACCTTTGGAAATAAATAGGTTAAAAAATGACAAAAAAAACACAATTTTTTAACCTTTTGGAAATAAATAGGTTAAATAATTGTCAAATAAAAATAAAGTGGAAAAGCTAAAAATATTGGTTTTAATCTAATAATATATTACCTGTATAATAGATATAAAATTTTCCTTTGCCATAAATAGGTGTATAATGCCAAACGTTACGTCAGTATCTGACGAGATAGAAATAAATTAAAACAACAGTTGCCATTTTCTGTTGACAATTTGCGGTAGAGGCAATAAATATCTTATGACGATTCATTTTTGAGAACTTGTAAATATCAAACAATTTTATAAGCCGAAATTAAATGTTACGTTGGAATGACCCAGTCAGATTTGGGAAAATATATTCTGTAATGTGTAAAGG
The DNA here is from genome assembly GCF_059751285.1 of Brachycentrus maculatus. Lineage (NCBI taxonomy): Eukaryota > Metazoa > Arthropoda > Insecta > Trichoptera > Brachycentridae > Brachycentrus > Brachycentrus maculatus. The sequence goes on along the minus strand of NW_028281053.1, from coordinate 1,227,135 downwards.
CTACTAGTCGTAACTCAAGTTGCGGCTGTTTGGCTTAACACGGCTCAGAGCATTCTTATAACTGGCCTCTGTCATATACAATCACAGATTTTGTTTGATCTCTTTCCTTTACCGAGATATTCATTATCCAAATAGCCGCAAAATTGTATTAATTTGATACATGTTTTGGCAAAATGCATCATTTTAAGTTAACTATTCACTCGTTTATCTCAAATCTCCGCCTCCGTAGTGTAATGGTCAGCATGCTCGGCTACCGTTCTGGAGGTCCCGGGTTCGATTCCCAAGGGGGGTAAAATAAACATAAGTGATTTTTTCACTGTAATATTTATTCAATATTACCATGGACTGGTACCTGAAGCGGAGGGCTGATCACCTTTCCTTCATGTGTAAACGATCAAGATAACACTGCGTTAATATGACACAGTGCCCTATGCACCATTGGGGTGCGGATAAGGGTTTTATTATTATTTATTATATCTCAAAACTACCGTTTTTAACTTGCGGCTATTTGCCTTTGCACATTAGTTCAGTTGAAGCCACAAAATTCTTCATCCTGAATTTAAAATTTTAGAAATTAAATGTATTATCAATTTTCACTGTTCTTTCATCAACTGAAATACTCCAATGTTTTACTGTAAGATCTACATAATATTCTGTTGTTTTTTTGACATATCGCTCACTCCTTTCAAGAACGTCATAAATAAAAATACTTGATTTTTCAGGAGAACGTTTTAAAAGTTTAAAAATATAAAAGAATGTATTAAAAATAAATATCAAGCCACTTATTAAACTTTTTACTGTGCAACATATTATTTTAGGTAAAACCTGAAAGTTTTTTCTCCATTTGAAAATTATTTAATATATTTAAAAAAATAATTAAACAATACCTTTTCTTCAAAATGCAAAAACAACACTTTTTGCCTTGTAGCGGGTAAATATTAAGTTAAAAATATGCCTCTTTTGGTGGGATATAGTACATTTTCTGGGCATTCCGAAAACATTCACAACTGAAAATTGACGATTTTTGATTTATGACGTTCTTGAAAGGAGTGAGCGATATTTAAAGACTTTAATTTGTATTGTAAGAATTTGTTTACAATCTGTAATTTTGTATTCTTGTATAAATTGGTTGTGGGAATTGAGTTTATGATTGTTTTTTATTAATTTGAATGTGTAATAATATCAATAATAAAGCTATAATAAAGATGTAATATAGCTGGTAATTAATCGTGGGAACATTCAAATGAAAATAATCGAGCTGATAGATTATTGCATTCATTGACAGGCGCCGTGGCGTAGTTCGCTAGACGCTCGACTGCGAAACTGGCGTCGCGGGTTTGATTCCTGCTAATTGCAAAATGAATTAAAGAAAGATTTATTTTCAATTCGTCTGGGTGGGGTGTTTGTGATGTATTTTTCACATTTACCTTCCCTATCCTTACTATCCTACCTGCAGACAAGCATCTAAAATAGACGCTTTGCGGTTTATTCCTTAAAAAAAAATATATATATATATATATATATTATATATATATATATATATATATATATATATATATATATATATATATTGTTTATTATTTCTATTTGATATTCATTTTAAAAACAACCTGTCATAAAGGTCTCTGCTAATTTAAAAAAAAAACTTGCTTAACTCAACCATAGATGGTACCGAAGAAGTAGCATGTGCAGGAAGGTGTCAATTTAAGCATAAATATAACTTCCGAAATTTGAGTAGTGTGCTTGGGTGGAATGATGAATATTACATGTGTATAAAGTGATAACTTGAATTTTCCTGACAGATCATAATACCTGTAACTATCCAGACCTCCATATACTTCTTCATCTATGTTGAGATAACAATATAAATAACTGGAAACAAACCCAAAATTATTTATTGTAACTGCAGACAGTTGGTAGAATTCCATATTGAATTGTTGGGTAATATATCCAAAATAAAACACGGTTTGTTGGATTGAATTCTACTTTTATTTATGTATATGTTAATACCTGACGCGTTTCGTCTTCTTAGGACACCCTTATGTGTTTGATAATGTCCTAATAAGACGAAATGCGTCACATATTAACATATACATAAATAAATGTAGAATTCAATCCCACAAACCTTGTTTTATTTTGGATATATTACCCAACAAAGCCAGAATTTGTGAAAAAAGATTTTGACATACCCAAATATTTGTGATGTTTGTTCGTTTACATATGCATAATTATAATCAAATACCTCCCACAGCGGCTATGTCGTCGGACCATCTTTTTTGAGGTCTTCCGACACCTCTTTTATTCTCGCGACATGTCCTGCCCATCGCCACATGAGTCTTGCTGTTATTAATCGACATTCTATTTGAAAAAGAAGACTTTAAAATTCTGACATATATTTGTGCTATTGTTATACTGTTATACCTGTCAAATCCGAATTCCGAAAAATTATCCTCTGTTCGGATTAGTGGAACGTCCGGATTATAGTACAGAGAATCTGTAGGGTATTTTTATCAAATAAAACAAATATGTATTGTGAAATTTTAAATGTATTTATTCAACTTTTTTAATGAAATCAAATATTTTGGTTGGTCCAGATTTATTTAATGACAAGTAAAATGCTTAGTCTGCCTCCGTAGTGTAATGGTCAGCACGCTCGGCTACCGTTCTGGAGGTCCCGGGTTCAATTCCCAAGGGGGGTAAAATAAATATAAGTGATTTTTTCACTGTAATATTTATTCAATATTACCATGGACTGGTACCTGAAGCGGAGGGCTGAACACCTTTCCTTCATGTGTAAACGATCAAGATAACACTGCGTTAATATGACACAGTGCCCTATTCACCATTGGGATGCGGATAAGGGTTTTTAAAAAAAATGCTTTGTCTCGCAATTTACGTAAAAGCATCTTCTCTGGCAATATACAGGAATATCAACTTGATCAACCGTTTTTAAGAAGAGCGGGAGGGATGAGTGGCTGTTCAGATTAAAGAGGTCCTGCTGTAATTTGTATTAAGAATGTTGATGTGATGTGATAACTTATGACCATATGATAAATAAATTGACATTCTACTCTTACGGGTCTCATTCCCAAGTTGTGTTACGCGGTACTGTGCATTTTGGTCTCAACGAGCGATACGCCGCAGGTGTGTTCGGGCCTTCGACGACAGCGTTCTCGACGGCGAGCTTCGGCCAGCCGACAACGGGGGCCACGTTCAACTACTTCCACGGCAACGGGGACTACTCCACGTGGGGCGCGCAGCTGGGCAGGGCCAAGCAGCCCTACGATGACTACTACCAGCGCCAGGACGGGCTCTACGTGGCCGACCAGCTCAAGGGCGTCGAGGGGGCCGTGCAGGCAAGTCCATACCGATTCTAAACTTAAATGAGACAATTTCTCTTTTGTAATTGTCAGAAAGTGTCATTAACTTCTTCTCCGTCTTATTCCTCATTACTGAGGGTTGTGACCCTTGTGGAAGCAATGACTCTTCTCCAGCTATCCCTTGACTGCGCCGCACGTAGCGCTCCAACCACCGAGGTACCTTCTGCTGCCTTAATTTGATCAGTCCATCGTGTGGGAAGCTTCCTAAATAAATCTTCATAAACTAATACTGAGAACATAAAACAGAATCGCAAAATTATATTATGTATGAGGTTTTAAAAATGTACGATGAGATGCCTGAATGTATGAAGAATAAAAAGAGTCTGAAAGAATTTAAAAATTAATGTTACGTGTACTGAGAGAAGATGAAAATATATAAGATGTTAAATTAAGTGTAAATAATAGTTTTGAATAAAACTATTGAAGATTGGATCTTATTCATGGATTTAATCTTAAAATGTGGGGGAAAACACTTTTAAAAATTCTTTTCTTAGTATGTTTCAATGTGTGCACCGTTCGTCGCTCTGCAGATGTCTAGTCTATAGTTAATTTCTTACCACGTAAAAAATAAATAAAAATAAAATTAGAAATAGATAGATTTTTTTTTTTATTTTTTATAACCCTTATCCGCACCTAATGGTGCATAGGGCACTGCATCAAATTGACGCAGTGTTGTTATCTTGATCATTACTTACATGAAGGCAAGGTGATCACTCTTGCGCTTCAGGAACCAGTCCAGCGTAATATTAAATAAATATTACAGTGTTAAATCACTAATATTTATTTTCACCTCCCCCCCTGGGAATCGAACCCGGGACCTCCAGAACGGTACGAAATGCACCATTGGGGTGCGGATAAGGGTTTTATTATTATTATTATTCAGCAATAATAATGTGATTAGATGACTTTATTTAGGTGGGGTGACCAACTTTAAGCAGTTCTTGTGTCCCATATCGAGAAGCCATTTTTTAACTTGTTTAAAAAAAAAAAAAAATTGTCCGCCTCCGTGGTGTAATGGTCAGCACGCTCGGCTATCGTTCTGGAGGTCCCGGGTTCGATTCACAAGGGGGGTAAAATGAATATAATTGATTTTTTCACAGTAATATTTATTCAATATTACCCTGGACTGGTACCTGAAGCGGAGGGCTGATCACCTTTCCTTTACGTGTAAACGATCAAGATAACAGTGCGTTTATATGACGCAGTGCCCTACGCACCATTAGGGTGCGGATAAGGGTTTTTATTATTTATTATTATTTATATTTGTGATTTCAAAATAATATTTTGTTAATAACGTAAATGAACGTCTCGTCACGGGTTCTGCCTAGTGAAACGTTTATCGAAAAATAAAACATGCATTGTAAAAAGTAATAATGAACCGGAAATAAGCTCACTGATGAAATGAAAAGTAACATTTGAGGAATGCACAATAGTATGGGATGCAGGCGCTGGCGCTGTCGGAGCCCAAGGAGCGGGAGAAGGATGGCGGGGGCGGAGGCATCCCCAAGAAGACGTGGGCCACCATCGCCAGCCAGCCCGCCAAGCCGCAGCCCGCCGCGCAGGCCTCCAGCCTCAAGAAGAAGGGCCCCGGCATGCCGCCGCCGCCCATCATCCCGGGCAAGCATAATATGGACATTGGTGAGCGCTATCTCAGATTTAAAATCGTACGCCGTTTTTTATACTCTACAAATTTTGAAAAAGCTATGACTCGAATCGGAAAGGTAACTTTTAACCCGTGCAATGCTATCAGCAAATATTCAGACCATATTAACCAGGTACCAGTTTAACCTGAGCGTAACTCGGGCAAGGTGTTTGTATTGCATTGATGAGTCTGAGTGCTGCTCAGGCAAATCGTATTCCGACCTGTCGGTATCGATTTGCCCGAACCAAATATCGTAGTCATACAGGAGAATGTGACCAAGTGCATTTTTTATAAAAACGTGATCATCGTCTATTTTGTATCTTACTAGCATAATATTGCCCTGAAAAAAATCCCAAAGCATTTTATTTAATCTTGGAAATAATTGACTTATTAAAAATGACTAATTGCATTGATGTTTATTTTCTTGCCAAGCAAAAGTGACTTAAATGGCCCTCCTGAACATTTTACATTTTGTTAGTTGGTCACTTTCTCCTGTACGACAACGATATATTCATGTATTTTGTTTTTATCGACTAACCCGAGCAGTGTTTGGGTAGTCTTGTTTCGACTTGTTGGTGACACTTACGAATTTTCTGGCAAAAATTCAACTGCTAACACATTTTGGACGGGTGTTTTTACGCCTGCGGACCGCTGTCGACGGGATTTGATAATTTGTTCATTTAGTTGAGAACTTAACACGTTGTCGGCGGGACACGGCATTTGCTGTTTTTCGCGGACTGTCGGTCAACTGCGGGACACGGCAAATGCCGTTTTTGTCAACTGTCGGTTATCGTCGGGAAACGGCAATATACTGGTTTGTTATCAGCGTGAAATAAAACGCGTTGAAGGATAATCTGCTACCTGGGTGCTAGGCGACAGTCTGTTGACGTTATTTGAGATGCCTTGTCCGGATTGGCTAGTGTGTCGCTTGTAAAGGCATCGCCAGAAATCTTTCAGAGTTTTTATGCGATCTCAATCTCCAGTTTAGTTTGAGTCATTTGACGTATTTCACTATTTTTCATACCGCTCGCACTGTTTTGTTTACTGTTTGGTATTTTATTATTTGAATATATTAGCATTGTATATGGGAATGATACCTCGGAGGGGAAGACTATTTTTTATAGTTTACAATGCTTCTAAAATTGTGAAATACGGAATACTTAATTAAAAATTATGATTATAATTTATTTTTGATGGTCAAGTGTCATATATGATTCTTTGAAAATTTCAATCGAAAATATTATTTGGTTTAGAAATTGTGTCAATTTTTAGAAAGCGATATATTTTTGCACTATACGCGAAAAACATCCGCTATAGGCTAGAGTCTATTGTTCGAAGCGCCCGACTACAATGTGTTAACAAAGATGGGTATAAAATATTCATATAAAAACATTAGATAATTCCTTCTTTTCTGCTGTTAAAATGAGGCTGGCGCAGAAGGTTAAAATACCCTTCCCGTCCTTAAGCATTAATCGACCAAACTGGTAGAAATACAATATGTATTTTTTATATTTATATTTAAAGCACTAACTTTAATCAGTATTAATCAGTCTTGATAAAGAAGCGGTTAGCTTCGAAACCGGTAGACATTGTAAATAAGTTATAATAAAATATTTATACTGATTTTTAAAAAAGTTACATTTTAATTATAATATGGTAGAAATACCTTTATCGTCCGAAGCCTGTTAAAATACAGTTCTAAAAAGCAGGGCTCCGTAACTGGTGTGCCGCGGTCAAATTCAATATATTTGACATTTTACAATTTTTCATTATGTATTTAATATACTATGACAAATTATTTCTCACAATATTGTTTATTTTCAAAATGTAACATAGAATAATTATTATAACTAAATAATTGTCCAATGGTCTATATATTATAGCTTTTGGTGTAATGCGAAATTCTAGGAATAATTTTGGTGTGTAGTAGGTGAGAACAGGTTGCGGGGCACTGCTATAAAATTAATATCATACTATTATATACATGTTAAATTGTTATCATAGACAAAATATAAGCTTGTGAAATGCATAAAAGTAAGAAAGTAATTTGTAGTTGGAAACCATTCTTTGCTTGGGATTCACAATTTAGGTTCGAGTCTTTTTCATGTATACGTACTGATCTCACCAACCAGGAGTTCATGATTGCACGAGCGCCTATTTAGTTTTGGCTCTTGCAGGAACGTGGGACACTGGCAAGAGCAACGGCCCGGTGGTGAGTCAGCCCCTCTCCCCGCCGGCGCTCCCCAAGGCCTCCCCGCTGCAGCACCCCTCCGCGCAGCACCAGGTTCACTACACACCCCTAATATCTATCATCTACTCAACACACCCCTAATATCTATCATCTACTCATAACACACCCCTAATATCTAGCATCTACTCATAACACACCCCTAATATCTATCATCTACTCATAACACACCCCTAATATCTATCATCTACTCATAACACACCCCTAATATCTATCATCTACTCATAACACACCCCTAATATCTAGCATCTACTTAAAACACACCCCTAATATCTAGCATCTACTCATAACACGCCCCTAATATCTAGCATCTACTCATAACACACCCCTAATATCTAGCATCTACTCATAACACGCCCCTAATATCTAGCATCTACTCATAACACACCCCTATTATCTAGCATCTACTCATAACACGCCCCTAATATCTATCATCTACTCATTTATACTTTAACAATCTCTTTCTGGAAAATATAACCAATTTAGCGGCATTTTTTTATTAAAGAAACTTTTAATTACACTGTGGCTTAAATTGGCTCTTAATTTTGGCACTCTAAGGCCGTTTACACTCCCGATTTTCCGGGATGGATGGTGAAAAAATATCACTGCATCATTTCACAGTATGCTCACAAATTATAACCGCCCAATGTTCTCCCAGATGCATTCTCCTAATACTCGCTGTCAAACGTAAAAGGTAAATACCAATGTCCTTTTAAAAATAATCTCCTTTCAATAAGGATACAAATAAAAGTATGTCTTTTAAAGTAGCATTGATATTTTTGTTTGTATTGCAATAATAATGTCTTCTTAACCTTGGTGTTTTTTTTTTCACACATTTTGGACACGATGGCATGCCTCCGCAGGTGATGATACCCCAGGCGCAGGTGGCGGTGCAGGCACTGGCGGCGCAGGGCCAGCAGCAGCAGCAGCACGGGGGCCCCGGCGCGGCGCAGGCCGTGCAGCGCGCGCCCTGGGCGCCGCCGCCGCTGCAGGGCCCCGCGCGCGCGCAGCCTCTGCTGCTGCCGCCGCCCCCGCTGCAGGCGCCCCCGCCGCCCGCGCCGCTGCCGCCGCTCGTTCCGCACCCCGTGCTGGACGAGCTCAAAGTCAAGAACAACTACAACCCGGGCGACTTCGACCTCACGGCGCCCGACGCCCGCTTCTTCGTCATCAAGTCCTACTCCGAGGACGACATCCACCGAAGCATCAAGTACGAGATCTGGTGCAGCACCGAACACGGAAACAAGCGCCTGGACACCGCTTTCCGCGAACGGGAGAAAGAAGGCGGCATCGTCTATCTGTTCTTCTCCGTCAACGGGAGCGGACACTTCTGCGGCATGGCCCAGATGGTCAGCGCCGTCGACTACAACTCCAACTCGAGCGTCTGGTCACAGGACAAGTGGAAGGGACAGTTCAAAGTACGCTGGATCTACGTCAAGGACGTCCCCAACGTCCAGTTGCGGCACATCCGCCTGGAGAATAACGAGAACAAGCCTGTCACCAACTCCCGGGACACCCAGGAAGTGCCCCACCCCAAGGGCTTGCAGGTCCTGAGAATGATGCACGGGTACCGACATTCCACGTCCATCTTCGACGACTTCATCCACTACGAGAAGCGCCAGGAGGAGGAAGATCAGAGGAAAGTCCCGGAACCGCCCGTCCACCAAGGCAACTACAAGGACAACCACCACCAAGGCTACGAGGGAAAATCCCACCACGGCGGTTACGAGAAGCACGATTCCTACGGGGGCGGCGGGAAGGGCAACTACAACCGAGACCACGGCGGCGGCGGAAACTTCAACCGGGATCACGGCGGGTTCAAAGATCACGGCGGTTTCAACAAAGACCACGGCGGCTTCAACAAAGACCACGGCGGCTTCAACAAAGATCACAGCGGCTTTAATAAAGACCACGGCGGCTTCAACAAAGACCACGGTGGTTTCAACAAAGACCACGGTGGATTCAACAAAGACCACGGCGGGTTCAAGGACCACGGAGGTTACAAGGATCACGGGAATAATGGGGACGGATACGGTGGCGGCGGCGGGTACAGCAAGGGGCATCGAGGCGGGGACAGGGAGCAGCACGGTGGCTACAGAGAGCACCGTGAGCCCCAGGGGGGTGGCGGTGGCGGTGGCAGTGGAGGCTACCGACCGCATCACGCTATGCACAAGGTAAAATTATTCACCTTCAATTTCTCTATTTTGTCTTTGTTCTGAAACATTTATAAAATGAGTGCCGCTAGCAACATCGCTTAGTCCAGTGTTCCGCAAACTTTTTCTATTCAAGGTACTCCTACCAAATTAAGGAATTTCAGAGGTACACATTTACCATATTACGGTAACATGTTTAATGCAAAATGTGAGCCCACTTAACTGAGCACAGGCAATCAAAATTTGGAGCAATTGTGTTATTTTCACAAAACTAGACTTCTTTCCACAGCACACACTTTGCGGAACAATGCTCTATACAAACTTGTCTTGTTTTTTTTTATTACTTAATTTCAACACATTAACAACAGGAAAGGTATTTTTACCCATTCGGTTGATTGATGCTTAAGGATGAAAAGGGTATTTTTACCTTCTCAAAACGCCTCATTTCAAAATCAGAAAAGAAGGAATTATTTGATGTTTTTATATATGTACATATTATGTACCAATTTCATTGTTAACGTCTTAACTTTGTATTGTATATGTACAAAATTATCAAATCCCGTCATCATCCCCGTAAAAACACTGGTCCGAAATGTGTTAATAGTCATAAATGGAACATTTGCTTTGAACTGTATTTTATAGGTGATCTTGGTTGTGTAATTCCCTTTCCCTTATTATGCACATACATATATATTTTGTTGATTTCAGGACAGAGGAGAGGGACAAGGGTCCCGCAGCGGTCGGGGTAGAGGTCGCCCCAACTAAACAAAGTGCAAGCATCTAAAATTATATATTTCGTGTGGTGTTCAAATCGTTGAATGGATTATTTAGAAAATATCTATCAATGGAATATGTATTAACTGATTTTAAAAATTATATATATACACAAAAAAAAACATTAATAAATGTTTAAAGTTTATACAAATCATATAAATCTCAACAAAAAAATAACTATTAGCTAGCAAGTTTATGTCAAGTGCTTTCTCAGTCTGTTATCAACACTATTGCGGAGAGGCGTGACTATTGCAGTGCTCATTGTTCAACAATTGAAAAACACAATTCTAAATGTCGGATGAATTTTAGTGAATACAAAACAGTGCGTTCTTAGTACGGCTATCAAACTGCCCCCGTTGTGAACTCAACTCAGTGTGAAGCGTCCTCTTCCCTCACTCACATGGTCCCGACCATCAAATCCTTTGGATTAGTATTAAGGAAACTAACCGCATACCATTTTTGTTCGTTTTCCGCCTCGTATCACGTTTGCACATTATTATTCTTACACAATGTTTGTTTGCTCATTATGAATTTATTACAAATATCTATCGAACTAGAATTCGGTAAACTAAACTCTACAGTTACTCTCTGCACTGAATGTTTTTTCCTTTAGTTTTGCAATGTATATTACAAGAAAATGTCTTTTTTATTTGTATCTTGTGTATATTTTAATCGATCGATTTAATGACTCCAAACTTTTTTTAGATTGCGATGAATTATTTAGCAACTTGTAGATATATCATTTGGCTTTCCTTGACATGTAGAAAGCTGTCGGATCCACTCGCGCTTTTTTGCGATTTTATTATTATTATTCACTCGCACTTTTAAAGTTTTCAAAAAATTAATGTTTAATTTTTAATTTTGTTATCTTAAAAATCTGAATTATGTTTGCATATACGCAGAGTATATGAATTTATCATAGTGATTTGATGGTTAAAATATGTATTAAATTGGTGTATTGTAACAAGGCTAATGGAATGTGGATTTCAGATATGAATTTTTTATAGTAAAATTAGTGACCCCACTGTTCGGATCGTAACACCCCACACTGTGAACGTTGCGAATGCACCCGAGCATCACGATGCGACCGCGAGCATCATGGTGCCGCGCTTGCGGCGCGCGCTCCGTGAGCTCATCCGCTGATGGACACTTCTGTGAACGTTGAAAGACATTTAAAACAAACTATTTAACGGTGATTGTTCCAAACATCTCTTACGAATAAAGGCAAAAAGTATACAAGTGATAGCTAAAGTGTGAACTATTTCATTTGCGATAAACTTTGGAGAGGCGTCACGCGCGGTGTTAGTCCGCCTGTCAACAGGTTCCCAACATTACAACCACGCAAGTTCAACAGACACTCCCGCGGGAAGAATCGTGTATCTTCTGGTTTGGACATTTTATATAAATATTGAATATTTAAAGTGAGATGTTTTTATGCTTAGACTATGTGATTTGTTATTTCCGATTCAAAATTAATGGTGCCGCATTTTGATAGGAAAATTTCTACCATTTTTTAACAAAATATGACCAGTCCCATTCGATAAACACTACACCGGACCTGACCTTTCGCAGCAACTTGATTTTGAGACTCTTTTGTATGTATGTAAATATGTCCCGAGTTCCTTTAAGAGAGTACACTGATGTTGTTTTATGGATTTTTCAAATTAGAAAATGGTTCCTTCGGATTATGAACATACATATTATAAAATAATTACAAATGTAAATAGATTCACTTATTTTGTAAATCTGACAAATATTTACCCGATGCGTCGCGGCGCACTATATATATTGCAAGAAGTGTCTTATTTGATTATTGATTGATGTCGACTGTCGCTGTGAAGGGGCTGATTAATTCTAACCGTATCAGATGGTAACCTTTGTTAATACTTAATCGCCTTTTGACTGTGAGCACATTTACAAGATATTTTATATATTTTAACAAAGAAGGAAGCAGTCCAGTCGCAGTTTGTAATATAATAATGTAATGATCACTCGACAATACAAACTAAACGATTTAAAAGAGGTATTTCAGGTTGCTCGTATTGAATCGCGGTGAAAGAAGCCGATATACTTTTGAAACTGAATAGATTGAATCTTGAATAAACGATTTTTATATTTTTTCACATGGTTTGTATAAGTAAAAATGTTAAGACCTTCCATTCGAGTATAGTTTGCCATATGTTGGATATTTCTGGGCCGTGTATGGATTGTTGGTTATTATTATCGATGCCTATATTGTTATAGAGAAATGTATGTAATATGCACAGGTACTTGTACAGATTGGCTAAAAATATGATGTATAAAATTGGATCCGAGTCCAAACTCTGGCCTATGCTTTGAAAAAGATTTTTAAATCGAGCAGTTTTTTTTCATAGGGCCAGATCCGACTAGTGGGAATTACATGTTGAGCTAAATAAAGCATTGAATAGATGTTAAAACATACTTTTTATTCACCCTATGACTCCCTGATTCTAATGTATATACCGTGTGAACCTTAAGGTGGAGACTGACCGGAGCATTTCTTCGTAAAGTAACACTTTATGATGCGAGCATTCGTATAGTCAGTGCAGTGATCCGAGCGCTACACCCATAATTTCGGATGCTCGCTGATGCTCACCCCGAGCGATGTTACGACGAAATGCTCCGGTCAGTCACCACCCTTAGAAGTTAGCATTGTTTACCTCAAGATTTGGAATAAAGATAAACGAATGCAAAACAAGAGGATATTAAAGCCTACCCAGCGGAACATCATAAGTTCCAATGTGAAAATAATAAATCTCCAACATTGATTAAAAAATGTAATATGCCTACTCACTACTTGCTGAGACAAATCAAAAAACAAAGTTTCCCTAGTTTAAACTTCAATTTACCCATACCGAGTGTTGATCAGAATGATTTTTGGTTGCAACATTGACTTCTGAGGAAATAATCCCAAGAAAAAATGTCCTTTTGAACAGTTCATGATAAAATTGGGCTATATTGATCTTGGGTGATCCCACAATCAGACAAAATATATCTTCATTTGATGTCAGTAACTTGTGTAAATCACAGACTAACTAATTAGGTAACATAAATGTCACATTGCATTTAAAATTCCTTGATCAGATTACTATTTTCATTTGACTTCAATGGCTGTTAAATGTTGTATTATGTAACCACTTTTCATGCTTTGAACCAAAAGGTCAATACATACCTTAATATGAAAAAAATTCAAATATAGTCGTTTCTTTACCAATAGTGCTGGAAATTTGAGGGTAAGTACCTGTATAACAGTTTTTTTTGGCTGACATGTTTTGTAATACAAACTGTGCCACGGTTCTACACCGAACTTCACAACACAAGATTTTTACCTTTTTCTGCCAAGAAAGACTTGACATTTGCACATGAGATGCATGAAGTTCTACGTGGTTATTTCAGTAAGACCCCTTATGGAATGAGATGAAATTATTTGTTTGATAAACTTAAATAATGAAACTTCTTGCTAATGGTGTGCCTAGAACTGATTAATTTTTAAAAAAATCTTGTGTAATAACTGAAATTGGTTTTCAAAAAATAACCTTAAGGTGGTGATTGACCGGAGCATTTCGTCGTAACGTAACATTTGCGGCGAGCATCCGACTTCGGATGGAACAAGCGGCGACTATAGGAATGCTCGCATCGTAACATGTTACGTTACGACAAAATGACTCCGGTCAGTGCCCACCTTTATAAGAAGTAATGGAAAAATTTAGGACTATCTGACAACAACTTTATCCCTACAATGTATGAGGTAAGAGAGAAAAAGAAGGCAAGTGTCATTTCGTTTTCAAAGGAATCGAAATTCAAAAGATTTATAAAATCTGGCTTTGAATAACGAGCAATGGAAGTTGCACACACAAACAAAAGCCTGGCTTTCAAATTAACTTTCTCAGTAGGTTAGGAAATACACATTAGACGTTAGGCAATTTTCTCCAAGTCATAGTAGTCGAGAGTCCACCAAGTAGAAATTATTTCAAAATAACTACATAGTTCTGACATCTGTCGATTTTTAAATGTAGCATTTTGTGAAATGCGGAATGTGTTATAAATTAGTTAAGATATCACTCAACAGATGGCTAATCACAATACAACTAGCGCCTCTCGCGGTGATTTTTTTGATCCCATTAATTCATTAAAAAATATGGCCTCTCGCGGACGCCTGATATGTAAAAATCGCGACAGTGGGTGATCATACTGTGATATTTACACATTTCATCACTGAAGATGAAATATGCCTTCGGCCGAAATGCAGAAAAGTGTATCCGTTCAAGTAGATAGTGACTTCGCTTTACTTTTACCCGGCGGAGTGTACGAAATCAAGAAAATGGAGCCCCGATCGAGACTGAGGAGGGTTGCCTTTTTCTGTCTTTCCCTCGGCATTTTCGGGATAGTGGCTTTCGGGTACTTCTGCCCCGACCAGGTAAATTGGATACTGCACCCCGTCCTGCATATTTTGCAAAAAACAACCGCTCAAATAGTCGAATTTTCAATTGATGTAATTTCGTTTGTTTTGATTGATGTTGTTTATTTACTTTTCCATTACCAGGTCTGCGCATTATCTGCCCGGGATCGTTTCGCGGACGTATCTCTCGCTGGATTTCCAGACAATCTCGGCAGACCCCTTCCAGGAACGTTGTCGAAGCCCGGGCTAAGTTACGACGACGTTTTACACGAAGACTTTCAATTCAACATCGACGGTCATGATGTAATGGTTTTTCTGCACATACAAAAGACAGGCGGGACTTCATTTGGAAAGCATCTGGTCATGGATCTCGATCTGAAGGTATCTATCACAAACTTTATTAAATAAACTAATTACTTTTATTATCAAATATATTTTTTTAAAAGGCAATGTACCCACCTTTTGTACAAGGCAATAATCTGATGTCAACCAAAAGACTTTCACAATATAAAACCGCGTATACAAATAAATTTTAAAGGTGAAAATGTATTCTCAATACCACATACTATTTATGTTAAGCTTAAATAATATTATTAACTGTCCAAAAAAATTTTTAAAAATTGTTTTATTTTTACATATAAAAAAATATTCTTAATTACTCCACAATTTAAAAAAAAGGCAACTTGTTATTGAAATCATGATAATGAATAGATTTAATATGTATTCCACTATTTTGTGCAATACTTTTTTTCCAATTTTAAGGATTTTTTTTTCAAATTTGGATCTACTGCCATGCCTAAAATTTTATCATAATTTTTTATTTTATTTAAATATATATTGAAAAGCAAAGTAAAAACTTAAATAACTGATATTTGCCTGCCTTTTCATACAAAGCATACAAATGTGAGCCACTTCTAATACTACCGCAAATTAAAAAATATTGTATTTTGCTTTTTCACATATTTTGATCCCGAATGGATAAAACATTATTATGATTTATTATATTTGTTGTATAATATTATCACAAAGTATTTAACTTATTGACACAGATATGACTAATGTAATAAAAAGCTATTTGTAATAAAAATCTAATTGTGTCCATTTAATCAAACAAAAGACATTTAGCATCAAAGCAAGCAGTTTTGTTATTTCCTGCTTTTAACAATGGTCTCGGTATAAAGTTTATATAGTACTCAAATAATGTTTTACTTAATGACAAAAAAGAACTTCTATAATGTTTTTTAACCCCTAATAACTAAACATTCGTCTGGCTGACTACGCTATTAAAAACGTGAAACTTAATCAAAAGTATTTATTAAAAATAGGAACCGGTTACACGACACTTAAGTTTGGTTTATTAGGAATGAATGTAAGAGACATTTAACAATAAATCACTATTCCGCACAGCTACTACATATCGCTCACTCCTTTCAAGAACGTCATAAATCAAAAAACTTGATTTTTCAGGAGATCGTTTTTAAAGTTTAAAAATATAATACAATTTATTAAAAATAAATATCAAGCCACTTATTGAACTTTTAACTGTGCAACAGATCTTTATAGGTTAAACCAGAAGGTTTTTTCTCCATTTGAAAAATAATTACTTTATTTTTAAAAAAATAATTAAATAATACCTTTTCTTCAAAATGCAAAAACAACACTTTCTGCCCTGTAGCGTGTAAATATTAAGTTAAAAATATGCCGCTTTTGCTGGGATATAGTACATTTTCTGGGCATTCCGAAAACATGCACAACTAAAAATTGACGATTTTTGATTTATGACGTTCTTGAAAGGAGTGAGCGATATGTCAATATTGTGCGATCATGGCATTGTATCTACAAATATATTTTAGTTATCTAGGGTTAATTATGGGCCTAAATAATTTATAAAATGAAAATTTTCAATTAATTTGAAAAACTAAAACAAAATCCCAAATAAAGTCAAGCTGAGCATTTCAAAAAAACTAAAATTGAAAACAAGTAAAAAACATAATAATTTAATTTATTGATTGGCAGTCACTTTGTAGCATATGTATCCATTTTTAATCCTAAAAATTCCTTCTTCTTCTTCTCCTAACCCTTATCCGCACCCCAATGGTGCATAGGGCACTGCATCATATAAACGCAGTGTTATCTCGGTAGTTAACACATGAAGGAAACGTGATCAGCCGTCCGCTTCAGGTACCAGTCCAGGGTAATGTTTAAATATTAGAGTGAAAAAATCACTTTTATTTATTGGAACCCCACCCCTGGGAATCGAACCCGGGACCTCCAGAACGAGTGTGCTGACCATTACACTACGGAGGCGGACCTAAGAATAAAATAATCCTAAAAATTATTAATACGAAAAGTCATAAACTGCAACATTTTAAAACAATAGAAATGAATTTAAAAAATACCCCTAATTAACAATGATTAAAACCCCCCGTTAAAACCTATTGTATATGTTCCAACTATAAAAAATATATAAAAATAAGAAACAGCCCCTCTTCATTCTTCAATGTCCCAAAGAAACATCTGTAAAATTGACACTTGGCTTCACAAACGGTGTTTAAAACTGATGCGAAATGCATCAAAACACAATAGATTTTAATAAATACCATATATAACTTAAATTAAAAATTCGTAAAATAATACCTTAATGTATGAAAAAATGTACCGCTTCTCTTCTGAACGCCCTGTACTATTATTATTATTTTGCGAATATGTAGTTCAAAGTAGTCATAACAATGATATGTAGATCGAGAGCAATGCATCTCTTCTACAGTTCATATGATTGCTTTAATTGAATTAATCTGGGTAAGTACCTAACATTACCTTAACTCTCAGTAGTTGCTCAACACAATCATTATTTTAAACAAATTGTTTTTTTATTGTGTGTCATCATGACATCAGTTATAAGATAATGATCAGGTGTTATATAGATTTTTTTACGAAAAGATAATGATCAGGTATTCCATAGATTTTTTTATGAAAAGATAATGATCAGATATTGCATAGATTATTTATTAACAGATAATTGATAAATTACTTCACCCATACCAATGCACTTAATTTTTTAGGTCACTCAAGTGAAAATTAATATATCAACGTAGAAAAGGTGCATTTTTTACAAGGAGAGGTAATTCATTCCATAGTCTGAATTACTGAATAATGATGTGTTATGACAAGGAATTGAAAGTGTTCTTCTATAAATATTTGTGACCATAATGTGTGAACAGCAATTGAAGCAAGTCCAGCTTGTTAGCAGCTATTTAACTCTGAAAACAAACACATTATGTGAAATGTTACTTTCAATATAAACACATCTATTTCAGCTCACACGCGTCTGACCCCTCTTTAAATAACACCATTTTTGTTACATGAACACATTGTCTAGCTTAATCTGCCCGTTTATAAACGGTTCTATGCCTTAGGGCATACGGAATTTTACTGTCCGGCAGTCCGGTTAGCATGACAAAATGGATGATTGGCTTGTGCTTTAGGCCATCTTTCTTCGGATTGGTGCACTTGATCGGTGTTTATTCACTTGTCGCTTTTATATAATTTTTTAAAACCGACTGCCGTCGGTAAAATTCCGTGTTTATGCACAAACGCTCTTAAGCGCGTTTATGCGCTCTTCAATGCAGCGCTTGCTAGGCCGGTCATACAAAATCAGCATGGAAACACGCTCATCTTTGTGCTTGTTTCTATCCTATGTCAAACGCAAATTTTAATAATTTAAAATATAATAAAATAATATACACTGTAGTGATAAATATGTACATACGTACATATTTATCACTACAGTGTACATATTATTATTATTATTTTATATATACAGTGAAACCTCTATCTATTATTGTTCGAATAATCATATTCCCAGATTTGTTGTTTATTTCTCGATTTCTTCGATTCCCAGGGGGGTGAAAATAAATATTAGTTATTTCACACTATAATATTTATTTGATATTACCCTGGACTGGTTACTGAAGAGCAGAAGTGATCACCTTGCCTTCATGTAACTAACGATCAAGATAACACTACGTCAATATGACGCAGTGCCCTATGCACCATTGGGTGCGGATAAGGGTTAAAAGAAGAATATATACTCTAAGCTTCACATAGCGTATACATTATATAATTCCCGTCTAGTTTGCTTTGAAGTGTAACACAACTTAATTTGTATGTTTTGATTTGGGATAAACAAATGATGGCTGTAAAGAAGCTTTGTAAGTGTTGACGCCGTTTAGTGGGAATCGGTAATGGTGGCAGCGGGATTGATTGTCGTATTGTTTCAGCGGCCGTGCAACTGCCAGAGGGCCCGCAAGCGCTGCCACTGTTTCCGGCCGCACAGCAACGAGATCTGGCTCTTCTCCAGATACTCCACGGGATGGAAGTGAGTGAACCAAATCTTGTATCATACTTTGTACATACTTTTTGTGACGTATCAGAAATGGGACGAGATGATACTCGACTGTGATAACATATCCTCAAGGGCTGTTGAAATCATTGAAATCCTGTTTTTGGCACCATTGAAATCCTGTTTTTTTTTTTAACCTGTCTCTAACAGTGCTAAAAACTTCCGCGTGCAACTGTGATGTGTATTTTGTACACCATATGAAAATGTGATAAAAAAACGAAGAATGAGATACTCGACTGTGATAACATATCCTCAAGAGACGCATTTGAAATCCTGTTTTTAATTTTAACCTGTCTCTAACGGTGCTAAAAACTTCCACGTGAATCTATGTGTATTTTGAAAATATGAAAATGTGATTTAAAAAAAAGCAAACAATGTGAATATTTCGCTTAGCTTATTGACCAAAGTTGAAGTTGACATGTAACAATTTTTTTATACTAGCTCTGATAAGAATCTGAAAATGAGAAAAAAATCATCGTGAAAAGTAGCTACTATAGCTGGCTTGGCCAGCACAATCGCCGCGACGGATGACTTGTGCACTACTAAAATGAGATTGGTAGAAACAGGATCATATGTGTACAAGAGTACAGCATGCACACACTGGAAAATATTTGTGTATTGGTGATTCTATACCTAACAGGCACCGTGGCCTAATTGGGTAGACGCTTGACTGTGAAACTGGCGTCGCGAGTTCCATATCCGCCAATTGCTAAATGAATTCAAGAAAGATTTATTTTCAATTGGTCTGGGTGTTTGTGATGTATTTTTCACATTTACCTTCCCTTTCCTTACTATTCCACCCGCAGACAAGCATCTAAAGTATACACTTTGCGTATTATTCCTTTTTTTTTTAAAAACTAAAAAAAAATTACCATCACAAATTATTTATTTCCATCGCTATTAATGAATAACTATATATTACAATACTTTTATGTAATATGTAATTATACTACGGAGAAATACAAAAATTCTTTGCCCGTATCTATTATACTTTACATTGATATTCTCACTATTAGAGTCGAATTTCAGCAAATACATATCATTGGGAAGGAAAGGTTAAGGATGTATTTTGCATAGTTATATTATGTAATTTCCTTCAGGCGTCTTTTAATTTAGGCGGTTAAAATATTTATTCAATTTTTTTAAAGAACACTGTTGAATTATGAAGAATTCTTATCTATATCTATATTTATTTATTTATTGTAAAAATATTTAACATTTTTATTTTTGTTAAATATTCCAAAAGAATATTTAACAAAAATAACATAATATAATACAATTTTAAAAAATTACATTCCAATTAGCGGTTTTCACTTAAGTAATCTAAAAATAAAAATAAACTGTCATGTACATAAAAGTATAACTATATAATAAACTTATATTACATGTTTTTATCAAATAATAGAAATTTTCTTTATCAACTAGTCAAAGAGACATCAACAATATTTCTCTGAAACGTATTAAAAGAAACATTATTGATATCTATTTCATTAAGCATTACATTGCACATATCGCAGGCTCGATATAAAAATTAATTTTGGTAGGACTATATAAATAAGTTTTATTGAAGGAATGTTTTATTTTTATATAAATAAAACGTTTCTTCGATAAAACTCATCAGTCAAAGGGTTAATTGAATACTACAATGACCCCCTTTGTACTTTAAGTATGAATGTTATGATGGCATTTTTCTTGGTTGACCGAGAGCACTTTGCGCGTCATGTTACTGGTCGACCTTTTGGCAGGGTGAATGCACACTGGGAAGCCAATCCCGTTCAGTAATCACCCTATTATGGGCGCCGAAGCTGTTCACAGTTCCCATAGGATAATCCCCATTCTCCTGTAGTATGCGTCTGCTTGTGCGGTGTAACTGAGCTGCAATTTGTGTCGGGTTGTTGTCCCGTGGTTAGTGTCGCGGACTCTTGAGTTTCTGGGTTCTGGGTTCGAACCCACTCTACGACAATTTGATACTTATTTTTAATAATGAGCCGCTTAGGCTCAGAGAAATAGTATGAAAGTGAAGTATTTTTGTAAATAATAAAAACACCAATATTTATCTTTTTATCAAATTTAAAAAAAAAATTATTTGTAAATCTTATTTCTCCAAATTATTACTTTAAATATAAATTGGAAATCTTTTATCTCCAAATTATTGCCTTAAACATGATTTATACATCTTATATCTCCAAATTATTACTTTAAATATAAATTGGAAATCTTTTATCTCCAAATTATTGCCTTAAACATGATTTATACATCTTATATCTCCAAATTATTACTTTAAATATAAATTGGAAATCTTTTATCTCCAAATTATTGCCTTAAAAATGATTTTTAAATCTTATATCTCCAAATTATTACTTTAAATATAAATTGTAAATCTTTTATCTCCAAATTATTGCCTTAAAAATTATTTTTAAATCTTATATCTCCAAATTATTACTTTAAATATAAATTGGAAATCTTTTATCTCCAAATTATTGCCTTAAAAATGATTTTTAAATCTTATATCTCCAAATTATTACTTTAAATATAAATTGTAAATCTTTTATTTCCAAATTACTGTCTTAAAAATGATTTTTAAATCTTATATCTCCAAATTATTACTTTAAATATAAATTGGAAATCTTTTATCTCCAAATTATTGCCTTAAAAATGATTTTTAAATCTTATATCTCCAAATTATTACTTTAAATATAAATTGGAAATCTTTTATCTCCAAATTATTGCCTTAAAAATGATTTTTAAATCTTATATCTCCAAATTATTACTTTAAATACAATTTGTAAATCTTGATTCTCCAAATTATTATTTTTAAATATAATTTGTACAATTTTTACATGTCCATCGAAGTCAGACTGGCAATTTTTCCACTACATATTACATTATTAATGGTGCAGAGTGTGATGTCCAATTGATGTAGTAGATGGACCTTGAAGATAGTCATCTGACTGATTAAATTTCCTCATCTCTGAGATAATATTATTTAAGCATTGGCTACACAAATTAATTTTTGCAGTTTTAATATGGGATTAGAATTTTTAAAAAACTAACGAACTGACTAAACATCACGCCTTCGTTTAGTCAAATAAATATTAGTGATGTGTCACTCTAATTCATTCATTCAAACACTTGTCCACACCCGATGGTGCATAGGGCACTGCATAACATAAACGCAGTGTTATCTTGAACGTTGATACATGAAGGAAAGATGATCAGCCCTCCGGTCCATATGGTGTTTGGAAATGATAGTGGAAGAAATAGTGGTATTTACCTAGTAAATCTTAAATTAAAAATTGATAGATTTTATAAAATAAAGTGACTGCCGAATATATTAATGAAAGAAGAATTCAATTTATATTTCATAATTTGCGACTGAAGACTTCACCAACAGTCTTTAATTGTTGATTAAGAGGCGGGTATAAAATACTTCAGTCCAGTCAATAATACCATAGTAATTTGTAACCTTGATGCATTTTAAGGTCAATATATTTGACGGCATGTGTTTGTCCCACGGCTTAAATGGTTAAGTAATATTAAACTGACGTCCGCAAGGCGTCTGCACATCTGTCGGCTGTTTGTTGGCATTCGCACTTGATATTGATGTGGCATTTTAATTAGAATTTATGATTTATCGTTGTTTTCGCAATGAGAATAATAAAAGCGCTCCTTTTCCACGTTGAAGATTATATGGGATGATTTATATGCAGCCGGTTTTTGTGATCAATCTACAAGAGCGATTTGCAAGTTTGTCACTAGAACTTCATCATGTCATATTCATTTAACATTTATCCGCACCCGATGGTGCATAGGGCACTGCATCATATGAATGCAGTGTTATCTCAATCGTTAACACATGAAGGAAAGGTGATCAGCCCTCCGCTTCAGGTACCAGTCCAGGGTAATATTGAATAAATATTAGAGTGAAAAGATCACTTATATTTATTCGACTCCCCCTCTGGGAATCGAGCCCGGGACCTCTAGTACCATAGCCGAGCATGCTGACATCTTATATGACCATGATAGTATTTATCATACACAAGAAATTTCCATATATATTAGTCATATTGGAGATAACAGATGTCGCTCACTCCTTTCAAGAACGTCATAAATCAAAAATCAACAATTTTCAGTTGTGCATGTTTTCCGAATGCCCGAAAATGTACTATATCCCAGCAAAAGAGGCATATTTTTAACTTAATATTTACCCGCTACAGGCCAGAAAGTGTTGTTTATGCATTTTGAAGAAAAGGTATTGTTTAATTATTTTTTGAAATATACTAAATATTTTTCAAATGGAGAAAAAACCTTCAGGTTCTCCTAAAAAGATCTGTTGCACAGTGAAAAGTTCAATAAGTGGTTTGATATCTATTTTTAATACATTGTATTATATTTTTAAACTTTAAAATCGCTCTCCTGAAAAATCAAGTTTTTTGATTTATGACGTTCTTGAAAGGAGTGAGCGATGTTTGCAAAATGTGAAAGATTAAAGGAAATAATATACTGAGAAAATTAAATTAAAAGTACACAAACATATACATTTATATAAACATAAACACGTGTCTATTTATAAATAAATACATACCAATGTGTGTACTAGAATGATAATGTACAATTACTAACTTATCAGATTTTATTGCCCACCCAGTATTTTATGGCCACTGTTTGCATCTCTGTCTAATTAAATTTACGACTTCCTTTTGTTTATAACCATTGTATGAATATATAAATACAGATATTTTTAGTAATATTAGTTCCTAACCTTACCTTATCAGCAATTAACCTCAGCAATGGTTTTATCAATTAAATGATAATAATATTAATATCTGTTTTGAAATCATTTACTTTCATTACAAATCGCAATTGCTTCTGAAATATACTGGTGGAATAAGTTTATTTATTTACGGCATTACTGCCTTTTACAAAAAATATAAGAATATTACATAGAAAATAATATTAATGATTTAAAATTAAAAAAAAATAATAATGAAAAAAGAAAAGATAAGTATAAGTAATAAAAAATACAAAAATTGGTGGAAAAAAAGGTTTAAAAAATTGGTACAAATTTGGAAAGCTAATAATCACCATAAAATTCATACCAAGAGATCCAAAAAGTTCTCTTTAAATTTTAATTCAAATATATTTATTGATGTACTAAAAAAAATCAACCAATGACCCGTATTCATTGCCATATCTTAGAATTCTCGGAATAGGAGAGAACATATCGCTCACTCCTTTCAAGAACGTCATAAATCAAAAAACTTGATTTTTCGAGAGAACGTATTTAAAGTTTAAAAATATAATACGATGTATTAAAAATAACTATCAAGCCACTTATTGAACTTTTTACTGTGCAACAGATATTGTTAGGTAAAACCTGAAGGTTTTTTCTCCATTTGAAAAATATTTATTATATTTAAAAAAATAATTAAACAATACCTTTTCTTCAAAATGCAAAAACAACACTTTCTGCCCTGTAGCAGGTAAATATTAAGTTAAAAATATGCCTCTTTTGCTGGGATATAGTACATTTTCTGGGCATTCTGAAAACATGCACAACTGAAAATTGACGATTTTTTATTTATGACGTTCTTGAAAGGAGTGAGCGATATGATAGTTAGTTTTCAAATGGCTACACTGAAAAATAAATACTACAATATGATGCAACTGTGTTGCATGATATTGTAGTATTGCTCATAAGATTGGTTCCTAGAAAATAATGTGTAATGTGACACAATGTTAAATGAGATCCTGAGACAAAAAAGGGATAAGGTTAATAATAATATGTCTTCCGACAAAATGTTGTTATGCCAATACTCAAAACACTGTTAGGACTCGGAGAAGTCAGATATACAGTATCGAACAGATCAATTGAAACAAAACCTTTTTTTTTTCAACACCCTCTAAAAAATGTTTTGGGTGTCAAATAGTAAATGGTAATGGAAAATTTTCTGCAGGATTTAACCCCCTGCCACAAATCCAAAAAATTGTGAAATTTTTCTCATCCGTAGGGATTTTTGGAAGTTGCATTTATCCTTTAATTGACTCCACCTATTAAGTTGAGTGTTTTTTTTTAATCAGAGACCTTCTTGAAATATATCTAAGATTCTTCCTGAATCATTTTACACACTAGGAGATGCTTGAAAACACGTTTTTTTATTATTATTTAAAATTCTTTTGCATTTTACAACATAATATAAATACAAATACAAAAAATACATAAATACTAAATAAAATCCCACAAAGGCATGGCCTGTGTGTGGGTATACAATATATTTTAACCCTTTCTCCGGTCCCACAAAATTTTAAAAAATCTAGGTAGATAGTTACATTCCAATTGGAAAAATCTTTCGTCCTCTGCTCCACATACTGTTTTAATAGATACGAGCGACAAAAATGTAAGCTTGGAATTTAAATAAATAATACTAATGATGAAAAAAATGTTGAATAACATCGGACATGGGACCTAAGAGCAAAAAATCAATGTCGAATGAGATTCGACATTGGACCAGTAAAGGTTAAGTCATGGTAAAGGGCACTGGCAAGAATACAATAGATATTGTAAGAAGTAAAATTAGAATATTTTTAAACATTTTTACTAGTCAGTTTATTCACTGTATTTTGAGCGCATTTAAATATTTGTTGACTAATCTGGGTTTGACCACTTCAAATCCATTCTTGGAAATTTATTGTCTATGAAAAATATTTTTACTCTATTGTGGTCACTTGGTCAGATAAGATTGAGTAATTACATATCATTTTTCTTACGAAAAAAATAATTGAATTATTTAAAAAGATATCTATGAATAATGTTTTCTTGAAAACTGTAATAGTTGCTATAAACAATATTGATTATTACATTGTCAAATTTATCACATTATAGTAAAACTAATGTCTGCCTCCGTGGTGTAATGGTTAGAGTGTTTAGCTATCATGCTGGAGGTCCCGGGTTCGATTCCCGAAAATAAATATTAGTGATTTTACACTCTAATATTTATTTAATATTACCCTGAAGCGCACAAGTGACCACCTTGCCTTTATGTAAGTAACAATCAAAGATAACACTGTGTAAATATGATGCAGTGCCCTATGCATCATTGGATGCGGATAAGGGTAAGAAAATAGTAAAACAATTTTTAACTCTGACTGATTTTCAGGTTTTTTTTTTGTTGGAAAAAAGCAGGTATTTTATTTTAAATACATACGTGATATAAATATATGTTCGAAATATACTAAATAATACCAACATTGGGTGACAGAGTCCACTATAGTACGTAAACATAGAGACTCACTGCGAGAATACATTCATCTACTTCATAAAATAATATGGTAAAATCAGTGTGAGCCATTTTTTAAAAAAAAGTGAAATTTTACGGTTTTTATTATTTACAAAAATACTTCAATTTCATACTATTTCTGAGAGCCTTAGAGTACTTGTGCACTACATGAAATTTTACTGTTCGACAGTCCGGTTAGCATGATAAAACGGATGGTTGGCTTGTGCACTTGTCCGTCTTTTTCCGGATCGGTGCGCTCGATTGGTGCACGTGAACTCGATCACGCTAAACTGTCGTAGTTGCTTTTATTTGAAAAAACTGGAGTGCCGGACAGTAAAATTCTGTGTAGTGCACAAGCGCCCTAAGTAGCTCATTATTAAAAACAGGTATCAAATTTTGGTAGAGTGGGTTTGAACCCAGAAACTCTAACTCGAGAGTCCGCGACACTAGCAACGGAACCACAACCCGGCATCATTTTCATCACCGGGGTGCCCGTACAAGATATGGTCAAATCCGCAAAGGCTAATTTTTTTTTTGCTTCTATGTGGTATGGGCAAAAAACTAAAAGATCTACATTAATGTGGACGAAATTGTGCTCAGAGTGAACCACATGTTGCATTACCCATATTGTGAGTTAGAATTTAATTGAGTAATATTTCTTAATCATGGAGTAATTAATTACTCAACTTAGTACATACTAATGATTCATTACTTGTTATTAATTCCTGCATTGAAAAAACTTGTGGTATTTATTTTAACCACTCCATGCACTGGGGATAATAAATAAAATTATTAATAATATCTTTTTATCAATTTTAGATGAATGGATGTTTGGCTACTGTACTGATTTTTTGTGGTTTTATGTGGTATTACATCATCCCTGTTTAAGCAATATGGCTTTTCATTTACAACTTTTTTAAAGAAATAAATATTTTAGTTGGCATAGATTTATTTATGACAAGGAAAAAGCTTTGTCTCTCAATTTACGTAAAATCATCTTCTCTGGCACTGGAATATCCACTTAATCAGTCCTTCTTGGCGTATTTATCTATTTATTTACGGCATTACTTCCTTTTACAAAAAGTATAAGAATATTACATGGAAACTAATAATAAATGATATTTAATAAAAGTAAAAATAATGAATAAAGAAAAAATATGTACAAGTAATAAAAAAAATACAAAACTTGTGAAAAAAAAATTGAAATTAGAATAGGAGAGAACATATCGCTCACTCCTTTCAAGAACGTCATAAATCAAAAATCGTCAATTTTCAGTTGTGCATGTTTTCAGAATGCCCAGAAAATGTACTATATTCCAGCAAAAGAGACACGTTTTAACTTAATATTTACCCGCTACAGGGCAGAAAATGTTGTTTTTGCATTTTGAAGAAAAGGTATTGTTTAATTATTTTTTTAAATATATTTAATATTTTTTATATGGAGAAAAGGCTTTAAAAGGTTTTACCTAAAAAGATTTGTTGCACAGTAAAAAGTTCAATAAGTGGTTTGATAATTATTTTTAATACATTGTGTTATATTTCTAAACTTTAAAAACGTTCTCCTGAAACATCAAGTTTTTTGATTTATGACGTTCTTGAAAGGAGTGAGCGATATGGTAGTCAGTTTTCGAATGGCTACACTGAAAAATAATATGTTGTCGTTTGTGCCAGGTCGGTATTTTAAAATTGATAAGTGATAGTAACTCGGGACTATCAATCATATTAAGTATATTTAAGGGATGAGTGGGCGTTCGGATTACAGAGGTGTTCGGATTAGCGGGGGTTCGAATTAAAGAGGTCCTGCTGTATATAGTTTTCCACATATATTTTATTTGTCCAGTTACCGAGTTATTACTGTCTGGATGTTATTTACACAACAAGGCAGGGGTCAAAACCATGAATTGTTCTAACAAAATGAATTTAAATTATGTAGTTTATTATAATAATAATTACATGTAAGTTATGGTAAGGGTTTTAAGTATGATTTTATGTAATTTTATAATGGAAATGGATTTTTGTATGTAAATTTAATTATATTATTTTTTTTAATTTATTGTTTCGGCATTAACTTTGTGGTAAGACATGTTACAATGATTAAAGAAAACACTTGTTTTTTACCACTTGAGTTTTATTATAGACTACATGTTTCAGAAGTTAAACTTCCATCATTCAGGTCTGTATAATAATGTTATATACAGACCTGAATGACGTTATATAATCTGTTATTATACAGACCTGAATGATGGAAGTTTAACTTCTGAAACATGTAGTCTATAATAAAACTCAAGTGGTAAAAAACAAATGTTTTCTTTAATCATATTATTTATTAATTCGGCATTAACTTTGTGGAATGACATTTTGATTATTTTTTAAGAAATTAAACACTTGAATATACCACTTTAATGAGTTTTATTTATACATACGACTAGTTTCAAAAACTTTCGAAAACAGTTGTTTTCATCTTCTGGTAAAAATTAAAACCAGAAAACCAGTTTTAATTTTTACCAGAAAATGAAAACATCTTTAGTCATCAAAAGTTTTCGAAACTAGTCGTATATATTAATAAAACTCATTAAAGTGGTATATTCAAGTGTTTAATTTTTAAAAAATAAATTTATTTATGTATCTCTGTATATATCTCTACATATATATTTGTATGTATTAGATACATTATTCTTTTCAACCTTCAAAACTACTTGGGGCTTTATCCATTTTGTATTTTTTACAATACAATGCTGCATTGCAAAGGTAGGTATGTAATTATTTTGAAATTCTTCTCCGTACATCATCCTGTGACATGCATTTTTTATTTGAGTATACGCTGGACGCATGTGCATGGAGATTTGATGGATGATTTCCTTTGCATTGTACGTGCATCAGTGCTCTTCAAGCCTTTACAACAAAATATATTGACAAACTCATCATGATACCCTGCTGACAAAATGCTCACTCCTTTCAAGAACGTCATAAATCAAAAAACTTGATTTTTCAGGAGAAGGTTTTTTAAGTTTAAAAATATAATGCAATGTATTAAAAATAAATATCAAGCCACTTATTGAACTTTTTACTGCGTAACAGATCTTTTTAGGTAAAACTTTTAAGGTTTTTTCTCCATTTGAAAAATATTTAGTATATTTAAAAAAAAAAAATTAAACAATACATTTTCTTTAAAATGCAAAAACAACACTTTTTGCCCTGTAGCGGGTAAATATTAAGGTAAAAATATGCCTCTTTTGCTGGGATTTAGTTCATTTTCTGGGCATGAGGCATTCTTTCATTTCTTGAAAGGAGTGAGCGAAAACTGACTACAATTTTTGTCATATTTTAAAATAAAAATCGTTTCTTTTTTCTTCATTTCTTAAGACTTGTTTTTACTAAAATAGTCTGTTTCAAATTAAGTAGACCATATATGAGTGAAAAGAATAAGTTTTTTGCAAAAATTGTATTTCAATTGCCGTTATGTATTTTAATTCCAATGCACCGAAAGCTTAATTGGCAGTACACAACAGAGTCCTGGTTCCAACTCTAATGTATGGAAGTGAAGCATGGAGTTGGCAAAAGAAGAATGAAAGTAGAATGCAGTTGAAATGCGATCCCTCAAACAAATGGGGTATGATAGATTTCCGAATGGTGAAGTGAGGAACAAATTCTGGATTGTTTTACTTTGGAGTTATTTATATCAAGATTTTTTATTTATATTGATTAAAATCGAGATGGGAATACGAAAAACTGGGAAGAAGAATATTTAAGTCTGGGTATTTATATGGCTTACGACTTGTCATAGGCTGGTTTAGGTTATCTCTTTACACACGTTCACCATTCCTAAAAAACCACATTACTAAAAAAAAAAAACTTATATATACTCATATAATTTACACGTCGCTTCATGTGTGAGTTTGCGTCAGTATCTATGGTTGATTTGAGTAAGCTTTATTTTTTTATCGGTATATGTATACACTTATTGAAAGTCAACATAAAGATAACAAACAACCCAAATGATTGACGACTGACAAATTGAAAACCATAAAAATAATAAGGCGCATTCTACAGGTCAACACATGTCAATTTAAAATTCAAACTAATCAAACTGCAATAAAAATTAAACAAAGCAAATTGTATGCATAACAGAATTTAGCGCCCATTCACTGAGAGGAAAGGAATAGAAATAACACTTTTGTAAATTAATATGGGCATATCATTCTCTCACCCCTTATAAGCTAGTGCCCCCTTAGTCTGCGCTAAGTGAACCTATGGTGAGTTCAGAACTATACACTAGTGTCATCCAAATTCTCCATGATTCCTTAGTTACAGTATTTTTTTCAAGGCGTGTATATTATATTATTATTCATTCGAACTCTTATCCGCACCTCAATGGTGCATAGGGCACTGCATCATATAAACACAGTGTTATCTTGATCGTTAACACACGAAGGAAAAGTGATCAGCCCTCCGCTTCACGTATCAGTCCAGGGTAACATTGAATAAATATTAGAGTGAAAAAATCAATTATATTTATTAGACCCCCCTCTGGGAATCGAACCCGGGACCTCCAGAACGGTAGCCGAGCGTGCTGACCATTACACTACGTAGGCGGACATTATATTATTATTATTAATATTATTAATACACTAGCAACTGTTAAGCTGATACGTGTATATCTAATTTTAAAACACAAGGCTTTTTAACATTAAAAAAAATAAGATGTTTAATGTTATACATATAAAAATAAATAAAAGCTTTCCAAATGTAATCATGGGTAGACGGCTGTCCAAATTTAAAACACAGTAAGGGACATTTTTTGTAGTAGTTTTTTTTTTGCATTTATGGGCTAAGTAGACTCTACTCAGTCCAAAAATGCAAAAAAAACCTACTACAAAAAAATGTCCCTTACTGTGTTTTAAATTTGGACAGCCGTAGAATAGTGAATGTTACAGATATGTAAAGTGATCACTTAACCAGCCTATGACAGGTCGTAAACCCTGTAAACGCCCAGGCTTCCATATTCTTCTTCATCTATGTTAAGGTGTCAAAAATATTTGATATAATTCACAGTAATTGATTAGTGGAAAAGTGTATTTATTTTTGTCTGAAGTTTTGTCCTATTATATTTTGTCGGTATAAAAAAATACAATACACGGCTTGATATCTTCAGATTGGGAAGCATCTCAGATTGGGAAGCATCTCAGGATATCTAATCAATTTATCTCAATTGTAATTGTCATTCAGCCTGCAGTCTGGTCTCTTACCTTCCGCTGAGTATGTTGTACTGTAGCACAGGCTTTCTCGAACTTTTTAGGTCATGGTACCTTAAAAAAACGCTTGCATTAGTTGGAACCTCAACCCCACCCTAATATTATAACTAGCTATTGTGAATATAATCATTTTGGTTGGTTGGAAGTAGTGGCGGTACTTTCCTAGAAGCCCAAAAGCCCGAAAACTCCAAATAAAAATTGCTAAATCTAGACCAAATGATTAAAAATACATTATTAATGTGTGACTGTTTTTAAATTATTGTGCGCTTATATGTTCATTAAACACTATGCATGCCATTATATGGTGATGGTACTTATTGGTAATGGTTGATGATATCTGAGGAAGATATTTTATTATAGTGAACATTTTCTTTGTTTAAAGGTGATGGCTATACCTTACAAAAGTTACATGTATGCATATTTTTACAATGATTACAATACATTGTTTATATTTATAATACTTTCTGGGTGCTTACTATATACTGGGAATGATATGAGGTGAAGAAATTATAGGTACATCATGTATTCACGAATGTGAAAAATAGTGGGTTTGCTAACTAACTAACTAACTAACCATCACGCCGCTTCACCGCAGGGGTAGGCAGAGAGAATAGAGCGCCACACCACTCTGTCCTTGCAAACATTCTTCGCCTCTTCCACGTTCATGCATCTCCTCATACATACCCGCCGATTGTTACGACTCCTAACCTGACCACTTTCAAGTATTTGGCATACCTGATCGTGCCATGTTTTTCTCGGTCTTCCTCTGCTTCTTTTCCCGCTAACATTCGCCTCATAAATTTGTTTTACCGTTCTTTCCTCACTCATTCGTTCTACATGTCCAAACCATCCTTACTTGTAAACCCTAAGCACGCCACTGGTTGGAAGATATTGCTTCTTTTTTTCATTATTGGAAAACCAACAGAATATTTCGATAAAAATAATGTAATATGATAAAATACAAAAAAATAACAATTCTAATCATAGGTTTCCACCTAAGATAAATCTAAAAATAAAACAATTTAAATAAACTGTCATAAAAGTATAACTATATAGAACATTTCTTTATCAACTGGTCAAATAGACATCAACAATTTTTCTTTTAAACGTATTAAACGAAACATTATTAATGTCTATTTCATTAAGCATTACATTGCACATATCGCAGGCTCGATTTAAAAATGAATTTTGGTAGGACTTGGTGTGCATTTTAGGGATTTTAAATAAGTTTTTGTTTCTGGTCTGTTCTCCCGGGACTCTAAAATTGATGAGTGATAAAAGCTCTGGGCAATCTACATAATTATTTAAAATTTTATACAGAAAATAAGGTCAGCATTGTTCCTGCGTGTTACGAGCTTGGGTAAATTCATAAAATCATTGCTTGGAGCCATCCGGCTTCTTAGCAATAAGCTTGTCGATGTACTTTTTTTTCTGTACATGAAGTTAAAATAAATAAATAAATACACAATATACACCATACGCTTATGGAAATTCAATCTGCGTAGGGGCTTCGTCAGATCAATGCAGTGCTATCTTGATTGTTAATTACACGAAGGCAAGGCTATCAGTCCAGTGCTTCAGGCACAAGTCCAGTGTTGAATTTAATAATAATAAAAAAAATTATATTTACTTTTACCATTTTGGGAACCGAACCCAGGACCTTCAGCACAGTAGCCAAATGTACTAAAAACTACACTATGGAGGCGGACAGTGACAAAAATATCAAATATTCATAAACCGTTTTTTTTTCTTTTTCTGAGACATGTGTGCTATATTCCACGTAGTCAAGTATAAATCAGGCGATTCGATAAAAACTTTAAGAACTTAAATTGATTACATAAGTTAGGTATCAAAAAACCAAAGAAAAAACATGTAAAATTTCTCTGACTTAAAACCTTGGACTTGAATTTTTGCAGTGATCAACCCAAACCCTTGTAAACCTTCCTTAAAACATCTAGACCCACATAACACAGTTTGGAAACCGCTGCTATGGGGGAGACACTCAGCTTTTAAATGTACTCACATTGTGTGTCGTCGCCTATATCTACAGGATGTTTAGAAAATGATTTACTGGTCTTTTTATGTCCACTCTTGCATACATCAGTATGTCAACAATGCATATCGTCGACTCAATCCGTAAAGTGTCTTAACTCCATCTGGGATTACTAAAGACGGTAAAAAAACTATGCCAACCGTCAAACGGAATGTATTCGCTCTAAAAATACACTCAAGTGTTTTCCTATATACATATACGACACAACAATAAATTTTTTGTTTGTAATATATAAGAACTTATTGAGTATTTTGCAATGTAGCTCTGTAACCTACTCCCATTATCTAATTATTAAGGGACAATTGGATAATGGAGGTAGGTATATAAGAAATAGATTGAGTCATTCTGGCCGTATCATCCATGATTGCATGGCAAACTAATAACTAACTAGTCCCCACTAATAAATCTTTGTAAAATGTGGCTTCAGCACAGGAATGTCTGATGAGGATAAGTTATTTTAAATATTAATTTAGTATTTTATATAATAAATTAATATTTAAAATATTATATATATATATATATATATATATATATATATATATATATATATATATATATATATATATATATATATATATATATATATATATATATGAATAAATATTATTAAAACAAATTATGAAAAAAATAATTAAATAAAAAAAATGCTGAGTAAAGAAGGCAGAGAGAAAATTAAGTAAGAAACTACCAATTTCCTTTATTTTATTCTTCAATTTGTATAATCAAATATTCAATTCTACTCACTTAATATATTTTCTCTAACCTAAAATAAATTTGGTTATTTTTTCATGGCGTCGTTTGACATCTCCACCGAATTAGGTATTCAGGGAACACCCTGTGGATATAATGCCGTGAGTGCAAGTCTGCATGCCAATGAGCCGGCAAGCATGCGACGCTCGGCTACAGGATGTCGCCTGCCCTTGAATTTCCCATCCCATCAATATGCTGTTCAATATTCAAAGATGATTATCCTCACAATTGATACTATCGAATGTGACATCGAAAATATATGGTATTATTTCTCCTTAGAAGATTTTTTATTTATTTGAAAATATATTTTTACCAACTGACCAACTAACTACCCTAACGGTCCGTCATATCATTCTTCCGTGGTTTCCTCTACCTTTTTCCCCCTCAACTCCTTACCTGATCCTTAACTACCCTAATAGTCTATCATATCATTCTTCCTTGGTTTCAAACAAGGTTTATTGGATTAAATTCTACATTTATTTATGTATATGTTATTATATGACGCGTTTCGTCTTATTAAGACATTATCAAACACTGTTAAAAAAAAAAAAATCTTGGTCACAACTGTCGTCAAGAAAAGGCGATTCAGTTGGCTCGGCCATGTACTCCGCATGCCTCCTGAGAGCCTTAATCAAGCTTGCCTCTTTTACAAGGCATCAGGTTCGCGCCGCCCAGGACGACCACTGCTGACAATTCGTCGGCAGTTCTCGTCAGAACTTCGGGACGCGAATCTGTCTTGGGAGGATGCAAGGGAGCTGGCAGCCGACAGAAAAGCCTGAAGACAGTTTGTGGACTCCATATGCTCCACCTAGGGAGCGGATATGGTTTATTATTATTTATATTTAAAAAAATGTGTTCAATGTCTTAATAAGACGAAACGCGTCACGTATACATAAATAAAAGTAGAATTCAATCCAATAAACCTTGTTTAATATTGGATGTATTACCCAACAATTTAATATGGAATTCTACCAACTGTCTGCAGTTACAATTAATAGATTATAAGTGATTTATTTTTGCCATTTTTAAGTCATTTGTAGTAATCGATGAAAATAAATCACTGAAATTGTGCGTTAAGCATTTTTATCTCATTTGTCCGCAGGTGTGGTCTACACGCTGACTTCACAGAGCTGACCTCGTGCGTGAATGGTGAGTTAGATCGCCATGAAGGAAGAGCTACTCAAAGACGATACTTCTACATCACACTATTGCGGGATCCGGTTGCAAGGTTGGCACATTTATTGTAATATATGTGGCATTTTGAGTTTACAAATGTTTAAAAAAAAAAACTTATCGACATTCTGTAACGATAACCTCAATCTGAAACTTCAAAGAATGGTGAAATTCTATTTTTTGTTAGTTCTTTTATATGGAGTCGAATCGTGGACCATCAGCACTATAATCGGGTTAGAGATATTGGAAATGCGGTTGCATAGTAGAATGCTACGCATTCC
This sequence comes from Brachycentrus maculatus, assembly GCF_059751285.1. Lineage (NCBI taxonomy): Eukaryota > Metazoa > Arthropoda > Insecta > Trichoptera > Brachycentridae > Brachycentrus > Brachycentrus maculatus. Next base: position 1,191,333 of record NW_028281053.1, on the reverse strand, counting down.
ATGGACCGATATGGTCAGCAAAACATTTGCGTTGCTGACCATAATAAAAGTTTATGTCAGAATTTGTTTTGCTTTTTTTATTTAAAAAAAATAAGTAATAGCTTGCGAAGCCTCTACTTTTAAAAGCTTGTCTGCTAGTAGGATAGTAAGGATAAGGAAGGTAAATGTGAAAAATATGATACAAACCCAGACAAATTGAATTTATTTTGCAATATGTGGGAATCGAACCTGCGACACCTAGCAAATTTTACTTTCATTTTATTTAATTATCTTCTATTTCAAAATACTAAGCAAACAAATGGAATAATATTTTAAGATCTGTAAATTAATATTGTGTAAAATTCAACAATTGAATGGCCACATTTGTGCTCCAAAGAGCAAGTGTAGAAACACAGTTGCCAACTGATGAGTCAAAGTTTAAAAGGTGTCCTATTTGGGGCATGTGCTTAAAGGACAGAAGTACGAGCTATTGCAGCTAATCATAAAAGGTAAAGTAGAGGGTTGACGAGGTGCGAGCGGAAAACAGATCTCCTGGCTCCGGAATATACAAAGTTAGAAGGGGATCAGAACAGTTAAGGTGCCGTTTAAAGCTGCTGAAGACAGGAACACATTTTATCAGTGATAGTGAAAAAGAAACTTACTAATTTAAATGTTTCTTTCAGATACCTCTCAGAGTATCGTCATGTTAAAAGGGGGGCCACTTGGAAGGGGGCGAGACATTGGTGTCAAGGAAGAACAGCAACAGGTTTGCAAAATTTACATTTTTAATAATGTTCCAAGATGTTGGGCAGGACATTCGTACTGTAGTTAAAATGTCGGACGACGAAGACGTGATTCTTGGTTCTGTGATTTTAATAAATTACTGCTTACTCCAAATGAAGAAAAAAATATATAGTGCCAATCCCCACAAATTCCCCGCAGTTTGGGGAATTTCCCACAGATTGGCAACCCTGTACTAACCTAAAATTGCATCCGACTTTGGATGGAGCATTCGAAACGAGCGGCGAGCAGCTCGGCGCGGTGTACTGACTGCCTGAATGCTTGCAACGTAACATGTTACGGTACGACGAAATGCTCCGGCCAGTCTCCGCCTTAAATTTTAATAGTTTTTAAGTGTTCTTTACTGTAAGGATATTTTCAATGCATTGGTTGTTTGACGTCCACTTTTTAGCACAGAACCTTTTATTTTGATATGGTTATATAGCAATTCTGTACTATCCCTTGATTATAACGACTGCATGGTTGTTGTCCCAGCGGCCGAGGTGCCCCCCTGCTACGCGGGCGAGTCGTGGCACGGCGTGTCGCTGGAGGCGTTCACGGCGTGCCGCTCCAACCTGGCGGCCAACCGGCAGACGCGCATGCTGGCCGACCTGGCGCTGGTGGGCTGCTACAACGCCACGCTGCACCCCTCACGCCAGGGCGACGCCATCATGCTGGCCTCCGCCAAGCGGAACCTCGCCGCCATGGCCTTCTTCGGCCTCACCGACTACCAGAAGGTACGCCCTGACCTTTCAAATCACAAATTTACTAAGCACATATTCCTTGATTAGCAGAGTTTAACCACCCTACCTTTGGGTTATTATCCAAAAAGTAGTTGTCAAATCGTCGGATTTTTTGTCATAAGATTTCTCGACAACAATACAAGTCATGAGAAATGAAAAATATCGTCTTCTCCACCTAATCATACAAGGAAAGATTGCGGGGCGAAGAACTCAAGGACGCCCAAGGACATCATGGCTAAATAACCCACGACAATGGTTTGGCAGAAGCACAAAATCTCTGTTCCGAGCTGCAGCATCAAAATTGAAGATAGCCATGACGATCGCCGATCTTCGTTAGAAGTGGCACAGAAAGAAGAAGAAGGATGTACCAGACAATTTTTTTTTAACAATATACCTATTTATGACCCTTTGCAAGTCAAAGGTTCTCAGCATAAGATGTTGCCGGATTTTTTTCTTTTGTTATGACATTCTATTGAATATTTTAACAAATATATTTTGTATTGAATGTAATATATCAATCAACATAATCTCAACATATTCTGAAAACGTTGCAAAAATAGGTAACCAGTGACATAGACCTGGATGGAATCTTTCCTGTTTGAAGTTAAAAACTGAACTCTTGTCCATCAGGTAGCGCAGTACGTATTCGAGGAGACCTTCAACCTGCGGTTCGCGCTGCCCTTCTCGCAGCACAACAACACGGTGTCCAGCATGACCCTCAACGGGCTGAGCGCGGAGGAAGTCCAGAAGGTCACCAACATCAACCACCTGGATGTGGAACTGTACGCGTTCGCCAAGAAGTTGATGTTCCAAAGGTTTGTCTGCCCTTTTTAGCATCTATGGAGAAAATGTTATAATATTTTATAAATGTAAACATAAGTACACAGAAAAACTTGGCACGATCCGGGTATGTCAAATACTAGAAAGCAGTCAGGTCAGGTGTCAAAATAATCAGCGGGTATGTAGGAGATGCATGAATGCGGAGGAGGAGGAAGAATGTGCAGATAGATTGGTGTGGCATTCTATTCTCTCTGCGTACCCCTGCGGAGAAGCGGCGTGATGGTTAATTAGTTTTTTTTGTTTAATTGGTAATTTATTCATTTAAAAAAAGATCTCACTTTTTTTTTTATGGGAACATTGTATAGTGTATTAATTATTTTTATTTATATTATGTTGGAAATACCCAGACTTCCATACTCTTCCTCATCTATGCTGAGATATCAATGTAAATAACTCCTATGTGGACAAACCCAGACTTGTGAACAAAGATTTGGACACTTTAAAATATTGTGGCTATTTATTTATGTTGAGGGCTTTCTGCACAGCTGAAACAGCAGCATAAAGAACACAACACAGGAATAAAAATAAAATAGACTTATATGTGTTGTATTACTACTACTACTACCATCACGCCGTTTCTCCGCAGGGGTAGGCAGAGAGGATGTAACGCCACACTCTTCTGTCCTGGCATACACTCCTCGCCTCCTTCACATCCATACATCTAATCATACTTTTGACACAGACAGACTTTAGTTTCTGATTGATCTGAATGTGCCAAGTCTTGTGTTGTAAGTCCTGTAAATACCCAGACTGCCATATTCTTTCCGAACACAGTTTGGAATATACAATTTCTCATTGTTGACATGTTGTTCTCAGATTCGAAGCCCTCAAACGCAGGGACTCCGATTTTGAGAGGAGATTCGCCCACCTCGGAGAGTTGGCCTCTCGCAATGGCGTCACTGAGTTCGACTGGGACAACAACCTCGAGGACGTCACCACGGAACAGCGCCACGCCGCGCAGTGACCCCGACGCTAATAACTTATTAATTCTGCGTGATCTCGTAAAAGATATAGACTTTAAACCTTTTGACGTCACTCGTTGAAATGTTCTCTGTGTTTTTATTAGGTAACGTGTATTTTCTCATCACTGTATTCAGCTTTAGATTTTTTTTCTATTGTGTATTATTTTTGACAACGGAAAGACTCCTGCTATCTTATACTGCTGTATATCAATGTGGTTCCTTGATTCATATACAGTTGATTCTGCTTAATTGGGATTTTATCGACCCGTTCTACCATAATCAACAAAAGCGAGAGTAAAATTAAAGAGAAATCTAGTATTTATATACAAAGATTTGTAGATACAAAAAAAAATCTAGATTTTTTTTTTGTAAGAGACTTGGAATGGTAGGTTTCGATATATCAGCATTAAATTAAACATAAATCTAGTATTTATGTATAAAGATTTATCATAACCTCATCCGCACCTAATGGTGCATAGGGCACTGCATCAAATTGACGCAGTGTTATCTTGATCATAACTTACATGAAGGCAAGGTGATCACTCTTGAGCTTCAGGAACCAGTCCAGGGTAATATTAAATAAATATTACAGTGTTAAATCACAAATATTTATTTTCAACCGCCCTGGGAATCGAACCCGGGACCTCCACCACGGTAGCTAAACACGCTGACCACCACGGAGGCGGACAAAGATTTATAGATACAAAAAATCTAGATTTTTTATTGTAAGAGACTTGATATGGTAGGTTTTGGTATACCAGTCACTCAACAATATAATTTTATGTGTTCGAATCTATTTTAATTTATATATATCCCCAATTGAGCGGAATATTTATTCTGATGCTTAGATTATGTTTTTGTTCAAATTAGTGGTAGTCAACTGGAAGCAATATATGTTATATGTAACTGCTTTTACATATTACTGCACGAATAGTATTGTCTATTACATCGTTCAGAATAAACCGCATAACAAAAAAATCCACACAAAAATTACAAGAGTCAAAAGAGTGCACACACCACTTTTGACAGTGCGTGTTTTCCAGTATTGATATAAACAGAACATTGCGTGACTAAGCGCTTATGTCTGAAGGTAGCTAACGTATAAATAAAATCCATTGAAATTGCCTCCATGATGACAAAGAAGAGACCAGATACATTTATATTGTAATTTTTCATTTTATGCAAATTTGGTTGAAAATTCAATGTCGCTGCGCAATTCGTTGGAATCGTATTTCTATTTTGACTTCTTTAGAATATAAAAATAATAATAACTGTGTTCTTTAGATAGGTAACAATTAATCAATGATATTTTCAAAACGAGCAACTATATACACATATTATTTTATATTTTAAAACCGTATTTCTTAAGTATTGGACTCGTGATTTTGTCAAAATCGTCGGGACGCTTTGTGTTTTCTTTCTACAATTATTATTATTTTGTGCCTCTATGTATTAATTAGCGTTATGGATATTTACCAAAATATTTTACATTGTTTTACTGTACCTATCCATATGTAAGTGATCTTTAAGCTAATTGTATCTGAACAGTATTAGATCGGCTCGTAAATAAGTGTTGTTGCATATTAATTATATTTTTAATTAAAGAAATAGTGCATTTTGGTCAGAAGCATAAAACGCAGAAACCAAACTTTTAGTTTTCTTGAAGAAAAATAATTATCTCCCTATGGAATATTCTCTAAAACCAAACCTTATAAATCATTTTTGAGTGTCTTTTTTAACTTTGTTGTAAATTTCATCTGAATTTATAAAAATAATTGTCGCATTTAAGCGTCATTCTGAACAACTTTTCGTATTTTTTTAATAACAATTTTCGTATTTCATAAATAGATTTTTGTTATTTTAAATAACCTTCCTAACATATATGCCCATCAGTTTGTACATGGAAAATGTGTTTTAAAAAAAAAATATAACAATTTTGGGCCTGTCAATTTTGAATTAACACAGTATTGTGAAACAAAAGCTTTTTCTTAGTACATAGAACTTTTTTTTTTAATAAAAAGGTCCCGGAACTCGTTTCTTGTCATTCAAATATCATTTAAATATTCATTACAATACCATATTTTATCATTTTGAGGAATTATATTAATAAACATTGTAATTACTTTTTCATCAATTGATTTTGAAAATTTAAAAAAAAACAACAAAAATCTGTGAAAAAAAGTTGCCGGAACACCGTTCCACCGCGTTACATGAAAAAAAAGCCCTGTTCTAAAAAATTACTCAATCTATCATAAATTCATTAAAACTTTCTATGATTTGTCCCTATTTTGAAATCCTGAATATATCGCACCCCTAAATCAAAAGAGTATCAGCTCAAAAAAACTGTTTTTTTCAGGAGAGACGAAAAACGTATGGTAATGTCGCCTTATGTAATAGAAGTTTCCTGTTTTCTTTTATCAATGGACAATGCATATTAAGGAATATTTACATTTAAATATTTACATTTAAATATTTCATACTAACTAACTAACCATCACACCGCTTCCCCGAAGGGGTAGGCTGAGAGAATCGAACTCTTTTATTCACCAAAAGGAACATGTAGTGCTTTATTTTGAAGAATATTTAAGATATTGACAAATCCGATAAATTGATATACATATGCGTCTTCGTTTGTAGAATCCGAATAAGTGATTATCTAGGAAATCATAATTTTTTAGTTGATACAGTTTTGATCTAGGTGTGCGATATATTGATTTATTTTGTATAAAACTCAGTTTCAAAGAAATCTGACACTTATCAGATATCTTGTCATTTGGATATAAGTTATTTGCGAGACGATCTAATATTTTGAATGCAGAGACCTAAATGTATTATTTATTGGTTTGGTGTCTTAATTTGTAGAACTCAATTTAAATTTTAAATATTAAAATCAAATACTACTTTCATTTTATTCATTGTTTCGGCATTCATGTTTTGGTAAGACATGACGAAATTTAAAAGAAAACACTCATTTTTACCACTTGATTTATATTTATTTTATTTAAACAACTAGTTTCGGAAGCTATGCTTCAATCTTCAGTTAAACTGATTAAGTTTATATTCGACCTGAAGATGAAATAAAATAAATATAACTCAAGTGGTAAAAAAATAAGTGTTTTCTTTTAAAATTCAAAAAAACAAGGCGAAACAATTCTCAAGAATATTATTTTTTAGTTTTATGTTTTTTTTAAATAAAATATACTTGACCATTAAAATCAGTGTTTGATTTTAATATTGAAAATCTGAATGTATTACTTTAAAAAGACATAAGTTTTCTTAGTCAGGGGTGCCATTCTGTTTTTTTTTTATTTAAATTTTGTCATAGGAAAGTGGATAGAATCTAGGAATAAGCTAGGAAATAGGAAGACAATAGTCGCACAGGGTCTCAATATAAAAGTTATATGAGAAACGATCGTGTTTGTACATACATTTAATATAATAACAAGTATTTTCATATAAAACGACGGAGATTTCCAAATGATTGGTTGAAATTTGTAAATATATCTTAACATCGGCTGACATTTTATTTTAATCGTTTTAGTTATTTTTTAAAATGTGAAAATAATATTTTTATAGGCAGTTAGTTTGACTTAATTGGCAGTATTAAGAAAATATGAATGTCAGCTTTATTATTAATTATTAAAACCGTGTATTTTATCATCTCGATCAATTGGACCTTTTAAAGTATAATTAATTATAATTTTCTTTTGGTGTAATATTACCAAGGTTGTGTATATACATAATGCTAAGTGTAAATAGTAATTAACAAAATTATACCATTGCGGTGAGTGCCGCAAATATTCCTTATTGACATCATAATATACGTAAAACATTTTTTTGTACATATTTTTAGACGCTTCCACCATGTTTTTTTTTTAAATATACAATATGTTTCATCATTTTTGACCTGATAATTATAATTATTAATAACCATGTTATGGGGTTTACTTTTATAACCCTACCATAAATAAATGTATAAATATTTACTTATAGTTAATGGGAAATTTTGTATCCACATATCGTATCTCTATCATATCTCACTCCTTTCAAGAACGTCATAAATAAATAAAAAAACTTGATTTTTCAGAAGAACGTTTTTAAAGTTTAAAAATATAATACAATGTATCAAAAATAAATATCAAGCCACTTATTGAACTTTTTATTGTGCAACAGATCTTTTTAGGTAAAACCTGAAGGTTTTTTTCTCCATTTGAAAAATATTTAGGATACTCAAAAAAATAATTAAACAATACCCTTTCTTCAAAATGAAAAACAACACTTTCTGCCCTGTAGCGGGTAAATATTAAGTTTAAAATATGCCTCTTTTGCTGGGATATAGTACATTTTCTGGGCATTCCTAAAACATGCACAACTGAAAATTAGCAATTTTTGATTTATGACGTTCTTGAAAGGAGTGAGTGATATGTCTTAACACACTAAGGTCGGGTGTTTTTTACGCCTGCAACGGAATTCGATAATCGTGTACATATATAATAGTGAAGACCTTAACCATAGGTACATGATATTCACATAAAAACATCAAATAATTCCTTCTTTTCTGACTTTGAAAGGATGTAAAAATACCCTTTCCGTCCTTAAGCATCAATCGACCGAACGGGTAGAAATACCTTTCCTGTCCTTGGTGTGTTAATAATAACAAAGCGATTTTTTTTTTGTCATCGTTGATCAGGTTCGAATGTCGGAAAAACCTTGTGCATTTTTTTATAAATGGATTTTTTATATCGGTCAAACAAGCATTCAAATGGTAACAAGTTGTCAATATAAAAAAAATGGCAATTGGTGAACTTATGAAAAATATATCATTAGTTAATGCTTTCATCAATTTCGTGTTTCATAATTCATTTGTTGTCAGTATTCTGTATTAAATCACCCTAGAATATGTATACAAGTTGTTGTCGTGGTTTTATGTCTGTTTTTACCGTGGTTTTGATGTTGAACGAATAAGCGTATTTAGAATATAATCAAACCGATCATATCTTAAATCATTACCTATCAGTACTTTTGCTTGAACATGTGTAGTATGATTAGTATTAAATAGTATGCTGTAACATTCATCATTCTGCCCATATTAGAACATCCCTATTACTTTTGATATTTGAAACATATTCAGTGAAGCAGGGGATATTTTCACATACGAGTTGTAAGCGCCATCTGTATGAGAAAAATTTACATATTTAGGAGATTTTTTTTAGTTCTTTAATATCGTTTTTTTTTAACCAATTTATTGGCAGCTCTGAACTTTCTCGTCGTTTGTAATGAGCCTGACTTCACCTCATGGCATTTAGAGAAGCAAGCTTAATTTTAAGTCGGTTTTACCTACTTGCAGGCAGGTCTGTGCAAAGTACATATCAAGTATTAAATTCGGCCATTTTAACTAGTCGTAAAACTTTTGAATGCAGCGGCGGTCGTAAAGATCATTATTACGAACTTTATGCACTTATATCAGTATACGTTTTGTGTATTTTGTAAACATGATCTTTTATGTAAATAGATGTTGTATCCATTAATTTTAGGAAAACACAGCTAACCGATCAAAGCTACGACCTATTTATATCGCTTATTTTATACACCAATTTAATGACTACTATAATTATTCTTAATATTATATAATACATTTTTTTTATAATAACATTAACCCTAGACCACAGGACTTGTTTCAATGTACCTTAATACGGGACTATCGTAAAATGTACGATGATAAGCAAAACTCGCATATTACCAAAAACGTTTACTACAAACATTTAAAAAATAAGTGCCATATGTTTTTTGAGAACTTTATATAATAAATAAGAATAATAAAACCCTTATCCGCACCCCAATGGTGCATAGGGCACTGCGTCATATAAACGCAGTGTTATCTTGATCGTTTACACATGAAGGAAAGGTTATCAGCCCTCCGCTTCAGGTACCAGTCCAGGGTAATATTGAATAAATATGACAGTGAAAAAATCACTTATATTTATTTTACCCCCCTTGGGAATCGAACCCGGGACCTCCGGAACGGTAGCCGAGCGTGCTGACCATTACACTACGGAGACGGACAAAACTTTATATAAAAGAACTTTATAAAATACAAACATAAATATCTGTAAAAAATTAAGATGCATGCTAGTTGCCACTAAATTCTTTACATGTGTTGCCTCGTTGCTCTCCACAGATTGGGTGTCCATTGTAAATTTTACGAATGTCCCGTAATCTAGGGTTAAATGTATTTTTTGTTTTACTACTTGTGAAATTATCTTAGAATATTTTGAATGTTTTTATTTTATTTTTATAATATCATCTGAAGTAAAGCATTGTTTATATCTGTATAGATTTCTTATACAAATGAAAATATTGTATGTAGTTCATTTTCTGAAAATTGCCATTCATGTTTACGTATTTCATAAATTCTTAAGTCGCCTTTAACTATATATCTCTAATAGATTTACAATAATCACTCATGAGCAATTTTAAATTTAACATGCTCCATATGAATAAAGATTATTTTTCAAATATCTTAAGGGGAATTTGCAGACTTCAAATTCGGGACGCAGTCGACCGCGCTAGAGATTGGTCGTGCTTCTAGGCCCGATTAAAAAGATAAATACATATCGTAGTCGTACAGGAGAAAGTGACCAACTAACAAAACGTAAAATGTTAAGGAGGGCCATTTAAGTCACTTTTGCTTGGCAAGAAAATAAACATCAATGCAGTTAGTCATTTTTACCAAGTCAATACGTATATTATACTTCCAAGTTTAAAATCCTTTGGGATTTTTTTCTGGGCAATGTTAAGCTAGTAAGATATCAAATAGTCAATGATCACATTTTTTTTTTAAATGCACTTTGTCACTTTCTCCTGTACGACTACAATATATGGTAACTTTTTTTTTTGAAAATATATACAAAAAACATTTTTATATTTTATTTCCTCCTTGCCTTTCAATAACTCTTTTCTTTTCAAAACCATATACATATTTATTTCACGGAAAAAGTTATTTTTCCAATACAAAAATGGTATTTTAAGCAATAAATTCAATTACGTCAAATGTTACATCGGTTTAAAGAAAATCATGTTGCGATTTATTGTAAATTGGGCCTTAACATGAATCAAATCAACATTTTACTCTGTTGGCAACATATTCTATCGTTACACATGTGTGTGTTGGTACCAATGGGGCTAAAACCAGTGCATCAGTTCCCTGATCCTAGTACGAAATACAGTGGAAGAACGGGGTCCATAAACTGCACATAAACTTGGGGAAAACTACAAAATGGGTACCTTAGAATTTATGAAATATGGGACATGCAACCACATATAAAAGTTTACCACAATAATTTGTGGCGAAAAGGTGTGAAAATAATGTAGTGACTAAACCGAGTGCTTGTAATTTGCCATCACATATATCACATTGGCCATTTTACGTATGCCAGCTGATTTACCCTAGAAAATATTTTACAGCTTTACTACATACCTTTTATTTAAGATTATTTATAGACTATATTTAATTTTGTCTTCATAGCTCAGAGGACTTTTAGACTTATAATATGTATCCTAGTTTTTAAACTTTTCTAATTATTTTTATTTTCTCATCCCGAATGGGTAGATAATTGTGCCTACTATTTCCAATGTGAACTTTTTTGAACTAACCTAACTTCTCCAATTTATAAAGAAATTATAGAAATATTGAAATAATTATAATTTTAATATTTCTTCTACAGACTTTTATTGATTTTTTATTAATTTTATATACAAAATTATCACAAGAAACATTTTTCTTGATTTTCAAATAATGGTTTTGTAACTTTATTTGGAATGATTTGTCTATGGAAGTGTTAGCCGCAATTAATTATCCTATATTAATATAATAAAGCCATTTGAGTAGTTCACTTGCAAACCACGATATGTTAAAAAAATTATGTTTTTTAGCCAATGGCGGCAATCGGTAGAAGATTAAATCTACAGATTTTAACTTTTTTGAGAGATTTTAGATAGTCAACTGTCGATCGGCATAGCAAATTTAGCAAGATTATTGATTTTTCTATTCCATTTTATTCCTAACTCAACGAGTTTTGGTAGATTATGTTAAATATGGACGTTGATATCATCCGCCTTCGCCCGCACTTCGGTCAGCACGCCCGACTACCGTTCTGGAGGTCCCGGGTTCGATTCCCAGGGGGCGTCAAATAAATATAAGTGATTTTTTCACTCTAATATTTATTCCATATTACCCTGTTCTGGTACCTGAAGCGGAGGGCTGATCACCTTTCCTTCGTGTGTTAACGATCAATACAACACTGCCTTTGTATGATGCAGTGCCCTATGCACCATTGGGGTGCGGATAAGGGTTTGAAAAATGATATTTTTTTATTTTCTACCGATTGGTGCCATCGGCTGAAAGACTTCTTTTTCTTTTTAAATATAACTTGATATAAGTGGACTACTCATATATTACTGCAAATGGAACTTACTGACATATTGGGTAAAAAAATTTATTAAACTGCAGTGAGTTTAATTTTAATCAATTTTTCATTATGTGCATTGCGTTATTTATTATTAAAAATAAAAATAAAACACCTTGGGTCAATAGAGGCCAAATTTTATTTTCAATTAAATAATGCATTGGAGTATTAAAATAAGCAATTAATTCATTTAAGCCTGAAAAATTAATGGAAATATATTTTTTATGTTGTGATAGAAATGTCTTTTTTTATTAATGCTATAGCTAAGCCATAATATTATTATTTTATATTATAAATGTAACTAATAACCAAAGACTTTACCATACATGAAATGATTTTGCTAAAATCAACAATATTTACATGTTACGTTCATTACTTTTTTGTAAATCAGAATTTATTTCATCTAAACATTAATATTTAGTATTGTTTTTAGGCTAATATAATTTTTCATGCGGTGGTAATATTATTATGTACCTGTGTAACAAGTATAACTGGATAATACCTTCATTTTATATATATTTTTAATACATACAATAGCAGCCTCTAACGTACAGTGGCACTTATTTTCTCAAGAAATTTAACATTGATATTGTATTATTTTTGACATCTCATCTCATAAAGAAGAATTTGGAAGTCTAGTAAAATTCTAGTAAATTCAAGCACTATGTTTTGTTTGAATTTAAACAATATATTTAGAAGTTCCAAGAATTTCAGTTGTCAATCTTGTGTGGAATTGGTGAATATTACACATGTGTAAAGTGATCACTTTAAACCAATCTATGATGGTCGTAAGCCCCGCAAATGCCCAGACTTCTATATTCTTCTTCATCTATGTTGAAATGTCAAAAAATAACTCCTAATTGGAGATAATCCAGATTTGTGATCAAATATTTGGACACATCGGATCAAAATATTGTAAATACATTGATATTGTTTATACAAATAACTTTGAAAAAAAATAATACTAGGTATGTTCACAGTAATAAAAAAATGGATCTAAAATATATAATTTGTATGTAAAAAGTTTCTGTTGAACAAAATTATATGTGAAAATGCTATGTTGCGATATCCCTTTAATAAAGTAACGATAATGAATTAAGAGTTTTTTTTTCTTAGACCCTGTATGTGTGACAAGCAACTGGCTGATTCCCATTAATAATTCGGGATACACAGGATTCATATTAAGTGTTCGCAAGAGATATGCGTGCCAGGCGTAAGACAGTCGTTTTTCATATGAGCAGGACATTAAACACATACTGATGGTGCATATAGTGTGGACAAAATCCATAGACAATTCAAAAGATAATTTTTTGTTGATCCTTTTCTGTTTTACAATGATATCTATGGATTTTACCATAGACTATTTACATATTGTTTGAGATTAGGTTAGGTAGGAAACTTAGTGCTGGAACATACACAATTCATTTTTAACAAGCTCCAAAGGAATAACTATTATTGAATGTTTGACATATTATTATAAGAATTCAAATAAAAAATTACATTATTTTGGCCCATTCAAGTCATACCTAGGATATCTTTCATTTTAATGTGGTATTCTAATCACTGCAATACTAAATCTGATATTGAATTTTTTATTAATATTGAAATCTAATAGCATTATAAATTAAATAAAGATTTATTCTTAATTGGTCTGGGTATTATATTGATATGCACTTGTATATAAGTGTCCTATTATACTTCAATCCTGGTACATGTGACAATCAACTGTCGTGTAACAAACACATTTTGTGAACACCTAATGACCATTCCATCGCAACTCCTCTATTGGCAGGCCTGGTAGTTATAAACCCCTGTCAGCTAAATCCAAACTCTTTAGTCGCTTGTCGTGCATACGCGGTCTTGCTGTGCAAATTCACAGTCCTGGAATGTAATCTTTGAAGTAATATACACACTTGTAATTTGGCAAATCGCTCACTCCTTTCAACAACGACATCTTTTTAGGTAAAACCTGAAGGTTTTTTCTCCATTTGAAAAACATTTATTATATTTAAAAAAATAATTACACAATACCTTTTCTTCAAAATGCAAAAACAACACTTTCTGCCCTGTAGCGGGTAAATATTATGTTAAAAATATGCCGCTTTTGCTGGGACATTTTCTGGCATTCCGAAAACATGCACAACTGAAAATTAATGATTTTTTATATATGACCTTGTTGAAAGGAGTGACCGAAATATGGTACTAAAATATGTTTAAGAAGATTTTAACAATTAAAACATTGATTGTCATAGTTTGTGTAAAACCCACCCTCTCACAAATTGAAACCCTGAGTAAAAAATTATGTATTGTAGAGTAGACTTTTTTATCAGTTGAACCTTTTTACCGAAGTGTTTCCAAATCAATTTCTTATTAAATATTATGATAAACTGGGCCCTTGATATCAAGTGTTTCACAAGCTCTGGGTTTATAAAAATACTGATTTTTTTTAAGCATTATGCTTTTTATTTGTGATAGACATGTATGTTTAAATTTAATATTTTATTTTCAATAATTATTAAAACACATATAGAGAGCTAAATTAATAAAATTGAAAGACTTGTCATGAAATAGACATCCAATTATTAAAAGAAATAAAAAGAGGTGAAAAAATAAATATGTTAATTTAAAATATTTCGCTTATACACTAAGGTACAGACTTAGAAGTTACAATAATTGAACCGCAAATTAGTCACCATTAATATTCGGCATATGGGTTCACATTTTTTTTGTGTACTTTGGTAGCGCAGAAAAGAGCCTCTCTCTGTAAACGCTGCTACAGTGAGATGATTTTTTTTGCCAATGCTGAGTATCCGGGTATCTGTCTATCCGGTCAAGGTGTACTCCAAGTTACTAACTACTGCGCTTCTGCTTTTAATGCTTCAAATGATTATCGTAAGGTAGCTACGGGAATCAAATAAAATATTTTGATTAAAAATTCGTACATTAATTGGTAAAATAGACTTATGATTGTTATTAGAGCTTAGAATCGGTTGACAGTTTTTTGCCAGGCAATAGCAATTTTGGAAATATTATTTTAGAACTGATTACATTTTCTTTGATGATAAAGGTGTTTAAATTAATCTCATATATTGATATTTAAAACCTAATAAGGGATTACTTGTGTCGGTAATATTTTATATTCGCTGGGTCAGATCATAAAACACATCTACAAAAAAATGTGCAGATTTATGTACAACAGAAGAATTAGTGGTTCTTTCCATTACATATATTGTATTAAGCTGTCATCAAAATTAGAAATATTTTTTATATTTATGAATTCATATTACTTTGTGTTGAACTCTGTATTATAGTGGTCAGCGCGTCTGCCATGCTAGAGATTCCGGGTTCAATCCCCAGGGTGTCAAAATAAATATGAGTGATTTTCCACTCCGATATTGATTTCTATTGAAAGAATGGAAAACTGCAAAAATATATATTTCAAAGCGCCCTTGAGGTGATTCGTCGCGAAGGCGGGGCTTTACCAATTGGCCATATTTGATTTATTATTTAATATTACCCAATATTAAATAATAAAAATATATTAATACTGGTACCCAAAGTGCAGGATCAGTTCTGTGCATAAGAAGAGATCAGTCTCTTCTCTCATGTATTTAACGATCAAGATAACACTGCTTATATACAATACAGCGCCCTATACACCATGCCCTATACACGTCCGCCTCCGTAGTGCAATGGTCAGCACGCTCGGCTACCGTTCTGGAGGTCCCGGGTTCGATTCCCAAGGGGGGTAAAATAAATATAAGTGATGTTTTCACTGTAATATTTGTTCAATATTACCATGGACTGGTACCTGAAGCGGAGGGCTGATCACCCTTCCTTCATGTGTAAAACGATCAAGATAACACTGCGTTTATATGACACAGTGCCCTATGTACCATTGGGGTGCGGATAAGGGTTTTATTATTGCTATTATTATACACCATGGGTATAGATACGGGTTAGAAGAAGAAGAATGGAATTAATTACATATTTACTCCATTTTCTATGCAAACCTCCCTGATTTATGAAGTCTGACCCAGAAGAGCTTCTTATTTTTATCTTATGATATGTAGAGAGCTGAGTATATATTTAACAATTCATTTGAATAATAAATACAGCATTTAATATCAATATTAATGTTTTTATCAAAATTTATAAAGAATTAATCAATATAACCCTTATTAGATTTTAAGACTCATAATGTCAACCCTTTCCCGACTAAACATTGTGAATGTAGGTTAGTAAAAATCTGCTTGTTTTAGTCAATCTACTAAAATAAATACATATGATTTGGAAGAAGAAAAAAAAACATTGTTAAGTGTTCTTTGGATCCCTTCAAAATGTGTATTTTTCCAAATAATGTCCGTACTTACCTGACTTTTTTTACGATGTGTAATCGAGGAAAGGTCGATATGCAATTGGCAAAAGTATGTAGGAATCCAAAAGTATACTTTAAGATATTTCTTAGCTTGATGCATCATCAATTACAAAACGTGAATGTTTTTATCAAAAGTGCATCTTGATTATCGAGTATATGTATACTTAATGGTATGTAAACATATATTTTTGGCTTACAACTGTGAATAAATGTATACCGAATGTTATATTTCATAAGAAGTTAAAACATAGTAAAAGAAATATCAAGAGTCTCAGAAAAGTATTTTAAAAGTGAAAATTGTATTAGTATAGATTTGTAAGTTGCTATTGAAACAGTGAAATGATTTTTTTATTGAATCAAAAAAATTGTATGGAAAAAGGCTTTTCTTTTTTATACCCTTATCCACACCGAAAAGTGCACTTGCATTTTATATTCTATGGTTGAATTTAATGCTGACTCCTCACCCCCGATTAAAACACGCCAATAATAATTCCCAACCCGAGTTTGACATGTTTTTTCGGACCATATTACACACTTTTTTCTTTAAAAAGTTGCCTTCAAAATTCTGGTGTGTCTGATACTCGAAACTAATACAAAAATATCCAGTGTTTTATTTAAAATTCCTGCCAGTCTTAAAAATGGCCATATATTCGATGCTGCGGGAAACCTATCTGTATCTGACAACATTTTAGTGATGAGAATTGCACAATAAAAAAAGTAGTCAACACACACCACATATGCATTTGTAGCGCTAAAAAAAGCAATATAATATAATATATGTAGCAAAAACACACTACAATTGTGTAATGCAATGTTTTACGTCGATGAAGGGGAAGAAGAAGAAAGTTCAGATGACAATTTTCAGGGACTTTAATGGTCGTCTCGGGTTTGTGTCTGGTTTTGCAATATATTATAATAATAAAAATGATATTTAAAAAATAACATTAATTTTAATTATATTTTAAAAAATAGCTCAAAAATTATGGTGGATAAAATAAGGTTCTTTTTTCTCACCCTTATCCGCCCCCAATGGTGCATAGGGCACTGCATCATATTCATCTTCATATCTTGATCATTTCTTACATGAAGGCAAGGTGATCACTCCTGCGCTTCAGAGACCAGTCCAGGGTAATATTAAATAAATATTAGAGTGTAAATTTACGAATATTTATTTTCACACCCCCCTGGAAATCGAACCCGTGACCTCCAGCACGGTAACTAAACACGCTTACCATTACACCACGGAGGCGGACAAATATAAAGGTGGGGCCACCATAAAATGAGCGCGCACAATGGGACACCTTCAAATATAAAAAAAATATATATTCTTGAAAATTAGAAAGTTATACAATTTTGAATTGATCGCACTTGGCCTACCGCACCCTGTATATATTTTGACCTTCCCGGAAATCAAACATCTTACATGGTAGTGTGGGCTATGTAGCCACACCGTCGAGCTGACGTGAACAGGACGGAAGCATTTCGAGACGAACTAAACCGAAGATTTCCAAGCGGACCCGACTCTGAAGCGAGAGAACTCAAAAACCGAGAGAACTACTTGGGTCGTTGACGCGAACAGACGTTTTATTTCGATTTTCACTTCACTTCTTTAACTATATATATTGTAAATTATTTGTAATTATTTGATTCCAGTATAGAATTGCATTTATTTAAATAAAGGAACTAACTGTAAGTATATCATTTCGTTTTCGTTCTGTGCACCACTCCTTTGTATTAACAATCACGATTACCAACACGTGATCACAAAACGCGGCAACACGCCGCCCCCAAAATAGCTGTTCCCGAAACCAATAGCTACAAAGACAAACAGCCATAATTGGTGACCTGAACAGCTATAGCAGCAAAATACGTTAACCACTAGACTAGTGAGGCGAAAATAACACCAATGTTACGGCGCAATAATTCTAACTTGAACTACGACCCTGTGCGCCCGCTAGGGGCAGGGCAGGGGTGTACGCGGGGAATGCTTATGTTATAAGACTCAATCCTTATGAGATGATACAAAGGAGACTGCACACACTTGTTCTTGTACTGTCATAGCGACCTGTTGAATAAACCGATTGCATCCTAATTAAGAGTTATTACATATTACTGATACCCGACCCCGTAATATCAACTTAAAAAATAGGCAATAAATTCATTGTCACCATCTCCAATGACAAATAAAACAAACAGAAAGTTTTGAAAATAATTTATAAGATCCAATATTATTATTTTGTTACAAAGAATTATTTTTTCACAATAACAAATATATAATTTTTTTTGTAAATGCAGCACGATGTTACAACAAAATATTATAACATATATTAAGATACATAAAGCCGTTCGTTATGTTATACTTACGTACATAATTATTACTGAATGCTTTTGAATTTGAGATCATCATAAAATATTTGTTTTTTTTTTTACTAAAAGATAGATATATTTTTGAAAAAAACTTATTTAAATTTGTTAAATCTTTGAATTTTCTTATTTCAAGGTCCAAATATACTAAAACCATTTATACAAAAATCCAAGAATAGCTCATTACACAATCAATCTTATTTTCTAAATTAAAGACGTTGAATTTATTAGTTTCACAGTTGACCGGGTTATATTGTGTGTTTTCAAGACTTTTCATTACACTTCACGTTTTACATCTCACAGTACTGTAGTAGGTACTATACTAATGTGTTAAGGCAACAAGCCGTAACTCAAGTTGTGGCCGTTTGGCTTAACACGGCTCAAAGCATTCTTATAGCTGGCCTCTATCATATACAATCACAGATTTTGCTCCATCTCTTTCCTTTACCGAGATATTCATTATCCAAATAGCCGCAAAATTGTATTAATTTGATACATGTTTCGCCAAAAAGCATAATTTTAAGTTAACTATAAACTCGTTTATCTCAAAACTACTGTTTTTAACTTACGGCTATTTGCCTTTGCACATTAGTATAGTGCTGTGTATAGTAAGTGAAACTATTGTGATAATTTTTTAATGACATAATATCAGCATATGTATATGAGTAGTCCACTTGCAAACCACGTTATATTAAAAAATCAAGTTTTTTGGCCAATGGCGGCAATCGGTAGAAGTGGTAATCTTCTACCGATTTGAGGTTTTTTGAGAGATTTTTTTAAAAGTAATCTGTCAATCGGCATAACAAGTTTTGCAAGAGTATTGATTTTTCTTTTCTATTTTATTTCTAACTTTACAAGTTTTGGCAGATTATGCTAAACATATACGTTAATATTTTTTATTTTCTACTGATTGCCGCCACTGACTAAAAAACTTAATTTTTTTAACATAACATGGTTTGCAAGTGGACTACTCATATGTATTATTATCTTTATGTGTGTTTGTGATAGATTAATTATATTTTTTATAAAAACAATACATCAGAATCAGACATTGATTGATTATCTATATTTCTTTTCAATAATTTAGATTTTACACGGATTTATAAGAAAACACTGAGTTTATAATGTTTTTTTTCTATATTAATTTGCAACTTTATAAAATTGTGCCTATAATAAATACCCAAAACATTTGCTTATTACATTAGAAAGTAAACATTTTTGTTTTAAAATACTTTTAGAAAACCTATAATATTTTTTATAAATTGTCTATGGCCATACAAGACGACAATTGTCAATACGGAGAGAACAAAGTGTGAAAAGGACACATACGATAAACTGCAGATAAATTTTTTAGTGTTAATCGATGCTTAACCTGTTAAAAGTGCATTAGGTTATATCATTTCAAATTAAACTAACACAACACCAAACTAGTATCTGTATAAATTATTAAAAATTATTACTTTGATCAGGAAAATTATATTTTATATTAATAGGGATAAGTGTTTTTATATTCAATAATGATATGCAAATACATAGAATCATTAGTCATTTTTATAAATTGAAATAAATTATGTTTATAAGCATTGAGATATTATTAAACTGTTTTAAAAATTTTAATTTAATCTATAATAATCTTAAAATCTACTGTGACACATGTTTCGATGCAGTCCGCATCATTTTCAAACACCGTCTGTGATGCGAAATGCATCGAAACACGTGTCACAGTAGATTTTTAAGAAATAGTGGTATTTACTATGTAAAACTAAAATTAAAAATGGATACATTTTACCACAATGTGACTGCCGAATCAATTAATGTTCATAAATTAGCTTTTTTTCTGTTGTTAATGAAAATAAAGAGTTATGTAACTATTAATTCAACATTTACATTCATAAATACCACTCAAATCTATTGAAACATGTGATTTGATGCGTTTAACATCATTATATCAAACACCACATCGAAACACATATTACAATAGATTTTGATAAAAAGCAGTATTTACAAAGTAACAGTTTAAAATTAAATAAAAAAATTATAGATATTACCACTACTGCCGAATTGTAATGAGATTTTAATATTTTTGAATATTTGAAGGAAGGAGACAATAAAATAAATCTGATTTATTTAATTATATACTATATTATTAATCTTTAGTAATAATATAGAATTACATACTTTGTATATTCTTACATACATATTATAATGAATTACAGTAAAACCTTGATTATTCGGAAAAATTGGGGATGACGGTAGCCCAAATAATATATATAGCCCAAATAAATCATCAAAAGATTAAAAAAGAATACTGTAAATATTTGTATTGAAATGTATATAAACGTACTTACATACATGTAGGTACACATGCATTACAACTTTATTAAATTAGCCATCCTTTTCTTCTAACTCTTATCTGCACTCAATGGTGCATAGCGAACTGCATCCATATAACATAGTCTTGATCATTTCTTACATGAAGGCAAGGTGAATATCCTGCATTTCAGGTACTATTAAATAAATATTAGAGGGAAAAATTACTATATTTATTTTGGCCCACTCCCTGGGAATCAAATTAAACTGAAATAAAACTTGATTAAACATAATATTAATATTCAAATTGTATTTTTATTTAAATTATTTTTATTAAGTTTGTAATGTACAAAGTAAGTTTAAAATATTTTCAAAAAATAATCAATAATCAATGGTTGTTATATTTTGGACTAAGAATTCACACATTTTGATTCGGACAGCTTTTGAAATAATTAATTTTAGTATAATCATTTCAATAAAACTCACAAAATATAAACTTCAGAAAGTCACCTATGATTTTCATTATTTCTACACTTCTATCTTTTGTACAGTGCCGATTCTAGAGGTTGAATACAATCATATTGTACAATTTCTGAAAAATTCATAAGTTGTTAAAATACATGATCCTATTTCTGCCAAAGACAAAATATTTAAAACAACAATAAAAAGGGTAATTTTATATAAGAATGCAACTATGTTTGTTGTATTTTATGATTTAAACATAATACATAACACAAAAGAACTACTATTATTTAAATAAAAACAAGGATTCTAATGTTTTTTTATGACGGCTGTTTTGCCTTGTGTGGCCTTATTATCAAACTGTGTAAACTACCTACATATAAATTTGTAGTATTGTCATAGAAATGGACAAAGTATTAAAATGACAGTATAAAAACTAAAATGCTCTTAGTTCTTGATAGTATTCCAAGATTTTGAGTATTCATTGGTTTGAGATAGAATTTATTTTATTTATTTTTAAGGAATAACCCTCAAGGCCTCTATTTTATAGGCTTGTCTGCAGGTAGGAAAGGGAAGGTATATCGCTCACTCCTTTCAACAACGTCATAAATCAAAAATTGTCAATTTTCCTGTTTTCGGAATACCGGCATATTTTCAACTTAATATTTACCCGAAACAGGGCAGAAAGTGTTGTTTTTGCATTTTGAAGAAAAGGTATTGTTTAATAATTTTTTTTAAATATACTAAATATTTTTCAAATGGAGAAAATACCTTCAGGTTTTACTTAAAAAGATAATAGCACAGTAAAAAGTTCAATAAGTGGCTTGATATTTATTTTTAATACATTTTACTATATTTTTGAACTTTAAAAACGATCTCCCGAAAAATAAAGTTTTTTGATATATGATGTTGTTGAAAGGAGTGAGCGATATCTGAAAACTACATAACAAACATTATTATTTATTAATATAAAGTGCATAGGGTAAAACACTCTAATTATATTGACACAGTGAGGTATCGAATGCAGACGCCTGAACATCATTGTTCGACATTGTTTTTCAACCATTTTATTATTCTCAATAAAATGACTGGAAATAATGTGTTCAAAATAGATAGGAGTTGAAAAATCACAGAATCAGTGCTTTACACAACGTTGATCATACAAACTCTTAAACTATTATTATGCATTGGGTCGTGATGTTTCATCAGCAAAAAGGCAATATTTTTTATATGATTAATGCATTTTCTCTTTTTTATAAACATATTATGAAGCAATATGCTTCCAGAATATAAAATATATTTTAAAACCACAACTTTTATTGAATTCAACCCTTAAGGAGGTGTGATTTTTTTGCAATCGCACTCAAACATTAAGCTAACCAGAAAATGCAAAAAGAAAAAGACACAAGTGAGTGTGAAAAAAATTATCCTTTTTCGTGTAAGGGTCTAAAATAACATCATATTGAAGACGTTCCCAGATTTGTATTGAAAAGAGAAAACAATACATGGAAAATATATTACCCTTGCCTTTAATTTTGTCCGCCTCGGTTTAGAGCCTTCGTTTGAAAATGATAGCGATTTTTATCATCCTCGTATATCAGTAGTTTTAATCATAAAGTATTTTGTTATATTCAAACAAAATTCTTAAAATGAAAATGTTTTTATAACCTTATACATTACTAATAGACATAATATAAATACTAAATAAATTACAAATCAAAAAGTTGTCCGCCTCCGTAGTGTAATGGTCATCACGCTCGGCTACCGTTCCGGAGGTCCCGGGTTCGATTCCCAAGGGGGGTAAAATAAATATAAGTGATTTTTTCACTGTCATATTTATTCAATATTACTCTGGACTGGTACCTGAAGCGGAGGGCTGATCACCTTTCCTTCATGTGTAAACGATCAAGATAACACTGCGTTTATATGACGCAGTGCCCTATGCACCATTGGGGTGCGGATAAGGGTTTTATTATTATATTATTTAATTTTGAAGTACTAGTCTTATTTTCCTTAATTTAGAAGTCTTGTTATACTGGAAATTACTTTTTTTAATAAGTAAATAAGTGAATAGACATCAAGTTCAAACATTTAATAATAAAAAGTTATTTTTTACTAAAATTACGAATAATTGGAGATTGATTGATTTACTTTTCTGCTGATGATATTATTTTGAGTAAAAATACAAATTATACATTACATTATATTACATTATGCCAATAATAAATGAGCAGTAACAAATGGTTACAGTTTGCGTAATCCCAAACAATAAGTGAAATAACACTGAATTATGCAGATTACTTGATACAATAGAATCACAATCATTCAAAAATATGATTTTATAACATCTACATATGAATCATTATTCATATTTGATACATTCAATTATAGGGTTCGTAATTGTGGTAGCGGTAAAAAAAACAACACACATTCTACATATTTCTTTACTAATTGTTTAATCATCGCCAAGTATTGACGCACTGGGAATTGGTTTGAATTGTAATCATAAAAAAATGAGAAACAAGGAGAAATTATATTTAAAAAAAATATTAATTTAAAATAAAAAATCAAGATTAAAGAATAAATAATAAAAACTTGTTTTGTTTTAATTTTATTATACTGTCATAATTATGAATGTACCTCTGATACAAACCTATGTATGGGAGGTTCTAGTAAAGTGACCCTTATCCGCACCCAATGGTGCAAAGGTGCACTGCGTCCAACTGCACTATAGGTACCAATACTAAATATGAGAGTGAAAAAAAATAGTTTCCCTTTAGACATTACTGTGTGGCAATGCTTCAAAAATTCTTTGTATTTTTTATTGAAAAAAAATTATGAAAGAAATCATAAATTTAAAAACTGAAAATAATTTAATAATTTTCTACCATGATCTTTTCTTGTAATTTTAAAAAAATTAATTTTTTTAAAGTTTTATATAAAAATATCATCGCAGGGACAAGATTGGCAATATGTATTATCGTTGTTCAAATCAATGAGCTTTTAGTGTAATCTTTCGCTGTCTTTGATTATACGCGATTCTATCATTCTCTTTCATTGCTACCACAATTACCAACACTAAATATCACACATAATAAATATATTTTCCTAAAAATAACAACCCATCTACAGCGTTAGATCCTTATGCAAATGTAGAAAAATCAATCCATCGTAAGATTTGATGATTATTTTTGTTTACAATAAATAAATCCATTGGGTACGTGATGATTGCGAGAACTTGGTTCCGGAGTAAGGAGCACGAGCGGCAGTTAGAGGAGGGACTGTTCCAGCATTATTTTTTCAAATCCTAACGGGGGCGGATAGTGAAAGTTCTCTAAGATTAAATCCAAAATAGCGCCATCATCCACTGCAATCAAAATTAAACCATCAATGAAAAATTAATTGATTAATTTTATTTATTTTAATATTTTTGTTTACAAAAATGACAAATTTTGCATAACACACACAAAATGATCACTTGAACAAGTGGTTCTGAACCTTTTTGAAGGCAGGGAGCATTTTTGATCATAAGGAAAATTCGCGATACACCAAAACTAAAAAGCATACAAAGACAACTTTTATCAAAAATAAAACTGATTATTTTATTAGACAAGTAAAAAATTACAACAATTGAAAAAAATACATAACAACATAAATACTTCAATGAATCTCTGACTTAAGAGTCCGCGAGACTAACCATGGGACCACAACCCGACATAACAATGGTTGACAACAATGTGTTAACACACTAAGGACAGGAAAAGTTTTTCTACCCGTTCAATCAATTGATGCTTAAGGAGGGGAAGGATATTTTTACCTCCTGCGCTGGCCTCATTTCAAAGTCACAAAAGAAGGAATTATTTCACGTTTTTGTATGAATATTTTATACCAATCAATTTGTTAAGGTCTTAACTATATTTATGTTTTAAATGTTAAATCAATAACTGATTGTTTGAGTGAACTTTGTTTTTTATTTATAAAAATCTATTTTGTGACAATTGTTTCGCCTAGTTATGGCATTTTCAAACAAATGTCATCTTAACTAAATGTTCACAATTATCACATCCCGTTGCCAGCGGTCTGCAGGCGCAAAAAACACCTGTCCGAAATATGTGATTTTTTTCTTACCATACAAAGCCGGGAATACAGTCCCCTTCACACTGGAGACGGGTATCTCCATATTCCTCCCGTTGACGAAGAAGTTGATCTGAATGTGGTCGTATGCGACGCCCACCGTGTCCCCCTCCCTAGGGGCCAGGCGCGCCCCCGCCGCGGCGGTGAGCGCGTGGTTGCTGGGGGACGGAGGCACGCCCAGCAGGTCCACGGCTGGCGCGCCTTGTGATCCCGGCGAGCCCGGCCGCTCCGTGCTGAGCCGGTACAGCTCCTGGTTGTTGTGGCGGACGGTGCCGTCGCTGTTGAGGCACCACGACTCCTTGTCCATTCCGCCTGAGGAAGTGAATGATGATGATGAAGTCAGGGGTTAGGTTAGGTTAGGTTAGGCGTACCTCCTTAAAGGACAAACTCGGAAACGCGCAACTGTCGTCAAGCACCGTGGTCCCCTCCATGCTGAACAGCCCGGACGCATGGTTAGTCCAGACTAACCATGCGTCCGGGCTGTTCAGCAGGCTGTTTGCCTTTGCCCAGGCAAAGTACGCATTGTGCATTATGAAGACAACGGATCAGAGGAATGATCCCGGCGAAGATTACCAATGAAGAGACCGTATATGTGGTCTAGGACCATAGCTGCCTTCCTGAAGTACTGCATGAAAGCGGATTCCGAAGAGGCAGCTGAAGGAGAGGAGGGGGTTCTTTATAGTGGGTCAAAATCCCACACTGCCTCAGGGAGCTTGGCGCCGCTGGCTCCCTGTGGTGTCTTTCTGAAGATTTTTTTCCCCCACCATAAAAATAAAAATAATTTTCAAAAAGGTTGGGTTAGGTTAGATTAGGTTTTTTACATTACTTTTTCCTTTCTAAAGGTCACATTCATTTACCCGACTCACCATAAAGCCGCATTTATAAAAAAATAATTTTTACACTCAAAATATTGTGTTAACATTTTCTATTTCAACGTTTAAAATCTTCATAGTATGGTATGGCATAAGACAACTAGAATAACCGGTTGTGATCGGTAGCCTGGAGGGGGAGAGAGGGAGAGGAAGATCCCCACAATAGAGACCGATCAAGTTAGGTCAGCAGCAGGCACCTCGGTGGTTGGAGCGTTACGTGCAGCGCAGTCAAGGGATAACTGGAGAAGAGTCATTGTTTCCAAAAAGGTCACAACCCTCAGTGATGGGAAGTAAGACGGAGAAAAGAGATGGCATAATACAGTCTGCCTCCTTAGCGTGGTGGTTAGCGCGCTAGGCTACCATGCTGGAGGTCCCGGGTTCTATTCCCAAAAGGGGCATAATAAATATTAGTGATTATTCAGAATAATAATTATTTTATATGACACTGGACTGGTACCTAAAGCGGAAGGCTGATCACCTTTCCTTTGTGTATTCAACAATTAAGATATCACTGCTTCTATACGATGCAGTGCTCTATGCACCATTAGGTGCAGATAATGAAAGAAGATAACATTAGAAGAAGAAGAATGCATAATAAAAGCCTTACAAAAATACCCTTAACCTGATGAAATCAGCCCAGACAGTTCAAAATGCTGAAATTACAAAATGGATAATAACCAAAAATGACAAAAGCTACTAGCATCTAAACACAAGTGTAAATCTAAGAAAAGCCGCATATCGGAGACATTTATATTTTACGTAATCTTATGAAAGATATACTAGAATAATTGAAAACAGATACAATAACAGTAGTGCTCTTTGCATGCATAATGTTCCAACTCAGAAACGGTCCAAAGTTTTTCCCAGATGCGCCGACATAATAGCCATTCATAATGTTATGACATAAAGTCCTTGATAATTTACACTCAGCCTTTGTGATGCATTTCACACAAATTGGACTTGCCACTCTTCCATTGTAGCCCGAAGCATTGTACCTTGTACTGTCAAGAGGTGAGTCAAAACAATAACATCCTGTTTATGTAATGTAGAACGGGGCTACTTGAACTTTGATGTGTTACTTGAGCCCAGTACAAAACAATGATTTAAATCTGTATTTGGTCTACAATAATGAACATATCGTAACAATAAGTGTCACCTGTCAAGGAAAAAATGAATCATGTCGGTACATTTATTATAATAATAAAAATAAAACCTTTATCCGCACCCCAATGGTGCATAGGGCACTGCGTCATATAAACGCAGTGTTATCTTGATCCTTTACACATGAAGGAAAGGTGATCAGCCCTCCGCTTCAGGTACCAGTCCAGGGTAATATTGAATAAATATGACAGTGAAAAAATCACTTTTATCAAGAAAATATTTAATTTAAAGTTAAATGTAAAATGGATAGATTTTACCACTGCGTCTGCCTAAATAGTATAGCAGTAAATGCCTTTGGCTACCATGCTGGAGGTCCAAGGTTAGATTCCAAGGGGGGTCAAAATAAATGTGTGATTTTTACTTTCATACTTATTTAATATGACCCTGGACTGATACAAAAAGCGCAGGAATTATAACCTTACCTTCATGCAATAAATAATCAAAATAACACTGCATCAATATAATGCAATGCCCTATGCACCATTAGCCGCAGGTAAGGTTAAGAAAAAGATATTGCCACTAAGTGACAGTGGAATAAAAAAAATATTTTTTCATTTGCTTATGCGTAATATATTTCGCATTGTAACCTGAAGACCAAAGAATTCATAGATGCTACAGAAAGACAACATGATTTGAAGGTGTGGCCTAGGTGACTTTGGCCCCAACAGTCTACAAAGACGATAAGTTGGGAAAGAGCCCGGAAGAAGAAGAAGAGTGTAATTTATTTCGCATTAAAAATTTCTAAACTCTTCTGGCGGAATTTTAGTTCAAAATGCTCACTCTTTGAAGGATTTTTTTCAAAACTTGTTATTAATTTTCCGACAAAATATAAACGTTAACTCTCCTCTTAAATAGATAAATAAGTTATGTATAAATTATGAAGTGTCTTATGTAACAGAAAGTTCTTATTAGTCACCAAAATAAGTCATAATAACTGTGAAATTCAATTTTAACAATGATTAAAAGTCAACATATTAATCATTTTAAAATTCCATTAAAAAAAAAAATAACGTGACTGTTTAAAAGTATTTTTTCGCATTAACCTTTCCCTTACGGTGCTTAAAAAATTTCCTGGTGCAATGGTGATATGTATTTTATACACCATATGAAAATGTGGAAAGGGAAAAGTATGAATATTCCTAAATGTTGCTTTTATTGACCATAGTCGAAGTTGAAATGTAACAATTATGTAATATAAGCTCTGTTAAGTATCTGAAAAAGAGAAAAAATACATCGCAAGTAGCCACATAGCTAGCGTAGCGACACAACCACAGCGTAAGACGATTCGCGCACTACTGGCACAACTAAACATGCACGTATACGCAAAGTATGTCACTCACGCACGCACCGAGAAACGTTTGTGTATTGGTGATTTTATCCCAGATTTTTTCACAAATTATTTATTTCTGTCGCTGCACATGAATAACATTATATTATAATACATAATTATATTACGGAGGTATACAATAATTCTGAGCCCATATCTATTATATTTTATGTTGATATTTTCATTTTTAAAGTCGAGTTGTAGTATATACATATCGCTCACTCCTTTCAAGAACGTCATAAATCAAAAAACGTCAATTTTGAGTTGTGCATGTTTTCGTAATGCCCAGAAAATGTACTATATCCCAGCAAAAGCGGCATATTTTTAACTTAATATTTACCCGCTACAGGGCAGAAAGTGTTATTTTTGCATTTTGAAGAAAAGGTATTGTTTAATTATTTTTTTAAATATGCTAAATATTTTTCGAATGGAGAAAAAATATTCAGGTTTTACCTATAAAGATCTGTTGCACAGTAAAAAGTTAAATAAGTGGCTTGATATTTATTTTGAATACATTGTATTTTATGTTTGAACTTTAAAAACGTTCTCCTGAAAAATCAAGTTTTTTGATTTATGACGTTCTTGAAAGGAGTGAGCGATATGTATATATCACTGGGAGGGAAAGGTTAAAAATGAGTTTGTTTTTAAATACAGATGATTTATGAATATAAATAACCTTTCGTGCTAAGTTTCTACATACAGATGTAGAAACTTAGTGTGAAAAGTCATTTCATATTGAATGAGTCGTCTTTTCCATTTGCTTTGGATGCAGACACAGTCTCTGTCCTTAGTACGGCGCCATAATGATCTAATGTTTTGGCAAAATATAGAATGCAATAAGGTCGAGGATAACTTTCAATCTTGCCAACATCACAACAGGAATCTATAAATTGTACTCCTTCAACCCTTCCTGTGCCGCATTTTAAATTACACCACAAAAACTAAAAGGGGATATTTATAACCCCACAAACTTTTTTTCCAAAAGTAAAAAATTAAGGTGTGTGCATTGTAATTTTCACTGCATAAATGCAGATTTTATTTAAGAATCAGAAAAAAAAACTGCCAATTATTTCTAACTTCATTCAAACAAAGAGAGAAATTATTTTTATCTCCATATAGAAGAAGAATATGGTACTCTGGGTATTTACAAGGCTTCCGACTATTATAGACTGGTTTAAGTTATCACTTTATACGTTTGTAACATTCACCATTCTACCCATGACTGGCTAACCACGCTACTCAAATTTTAGGAAGTTATGTTATGCTTCAATTGACACCTTTCACATGCAAATTTTTAGCACCATCTATGGTTGAGTTTAGTAAGTTTTTTTAATTTATCTTATAATGGCGACTGACTAGAGCCATTTAGTCGTAACGTAACACGTTACGATGCGAGCATTCGTACAGCGAGCCGAGCGCTCCATCCAGTCGGAGCGCTCGCCGCGAGCGACGTTACCATGTTACGTTACGACAAAATGCTCCGGTCAGTTCCCACCTTTAATGACAATGGTAGACGTAATGACAGGTGCTGTGCCGTTAGGTTGAGGCTCAATTTCAAAACTGGCATTGCGAGTTCGATTCTCACCAACTGCTAAATGATTGTGATTGTGGAGTATTTATAACATCTGCCATCACTATCCTTACTAACCAACATGCAGACAAGCCCCTAGACTTTGTTAGTATTTCCTTAAGGACCAGTATTCGATAAGTCACTAGGTACCTAATTTTCTCTGAACCTAGATAACACTTGACGTAATTGATTTTTTTTTAAACACCATTTTTGTATTAAAAAATATGGTTTTGAAAATAAAAGAGTTATTGAAAGGGAGTTAAGAAATTGATCAATATATATTCTAAACAAACAAAAATTCCAAAATACATTTTTTTTAATTTGAGCGCGAGGGATGTCCAGCTCTGAGCGCGGCTGAGCATGTAATGATTTAAACGCTTGAGATCTAGGTCTTAATAAATAAAAGTATTTTTAAATGAATAAATAATAATAAAAATAATCAAATATGAAAATATATATTTTTATAAAACATTATCTGCAAGCAAATGAACCCAATATGCAAATTTTCAAATCGCCCTTCATCAAATCATGCCTAATGTGTTACGTGAGTTATACATATCAGTTTTATTGTGATGCGATCATACATCATTCAAGTATTCATAATTTTATATGTCGCAATAGTCCAACACAGTTAGTGTATTGCAAAATAAAAACCCATTACAAATTTGTATTCATGAGATGTCTCGTACTAAGAATACGCTGCATTGGCCATGACTTTGTTTAAAATAAGCGATGTTTTCAGTGTATATTTTATAAGAATCTTATAGGGACCATTCAAGTGCACATATTTAACTCTACGTTATGGAACATTTGTAAAATTTACAATGAACATCCAATTTTTTGGGAGCAATGAGGCAACACATGTAAAGAATGTAGTGACAACTAGCATATATTTTAATACTGATATTTTATATTCGTATTTTATATAATTGTACTCATTTGTTTTAAGTAAACGTTTTTGGTTAAATGAGAGTTTTTATTATCGTCGTAACTTAAGAATTTATGAAATACGTAAACATGAATGATAATTTTCAGAAAATGAGCTACATTTAATATTTTTATTTGTATAAGAAATCCATGCAAATATAAACAATGCTTTACTTCAGATAATATTATTTAAAAAAAACATTTAAAATGTTATAATTTCACAAGTAGTAAAACAAAAAATATATTTAACCTAAGATTACAGGACATTCGTAAAATTTACAACAGACATATCCAATGTGTGGGGAGCAGCGAGGCAACACATGTAAAGAATACAGTGACTAGTTGTCATGTATCTTAATTTTTTACCAATATTTTATGTTCGTATTTTATATAAAGTTCTCAAAAAACATGTTGCAATTATTTTTTTAAATGTTTCTAGTAAATGATTTGGTAAAATGTACATTTTTTTTGTCATTGTACATTTTATGATAGCCCTGGATTAAGGTACATTAAAACAAGTCCCGTGGTCTAAGTTAACTAAAAATATATAGGTACTATAAAAAAATTTGTGAGAGAAATGAATTAAAAAGCGTTTCTCAACATCAAATCTCATTCCTGAAATATTTTTCAATGAGATTTAGATAGATGGAAAAAACTATTAAAAGATTCCTGAAATATTTTGGATTTACAGGAAAATGAATTTACCATCTATTCCAGTAAATTGAGAGAAATTATACAGGGAATTTTATAATTGATGTAGAGTAAAATTATTTCAAGTCGATAATATTTATTTTTCAAAGGAAATCTCATATCTTCACACACTATGGACGGGAAAGGTATTTCTACCCATTCGGTTGACTGATGCTTACGGACAGGAAGGGTTTTTTACCTTCCGTGCCGACCTCATTTCAAAGTCAGAAATAAAGGAATTACATATTTAATGTTTTTTATGAATATTATGTACCAATCTCTTTGTTAAGGTCTTAACTATATATACATAATTAGCAAATGGCATCACCAGCGGTCTGCAGGCATAAAAAATACCCATCCAAAGTGTGTTAAGAAAAGTGTAAAATCTCAAAAATTATAATATATAAATAAAACGCAAATGTTCATTTGTTTAAAATTTTAAATCTCCTATATATAACAGTTCCAAAATTTGAGTATTGTGGTTGGCCATCATAAATAGAATGGTGGATAAAGTCATCATTTAAACCAGCCTATGATCATATGTAAATACCCAGACTTCCATATTTTTATTCATCTATGTAGAGATAATTAAATTTTTTAACAAAAACAATAGTCCTGTTAAATACGTTATGTAAACCTACTTTATGAATTATACATATTGTAATAATATTATACAAGACAATATTGGTAGTCAAGTACTTTATAAAAAGTAGCTTGAGAGTATAAAAAGAGAAAGTATACATTTGATTGGAATTTTAATACACCACATGTCAACAAAAAAAGGCTTGACAAAAGAACAATAAAAATTTAAATAATCGTAATGGGATAACAGAAAATTAATACAACCATAATGATACTCACAATCGAAGGCGACAAAATATATTTGTTTACATTTTTTTTAAAAACAATAAGTAATAAAAAATAATAAATTGGCATTTTTGCTTTCCATCATTAACCATTGAACGTTTTAACTGGGGTGTTCACTTTTTAATTACGTAACATACAACCATTTGTCCGCCTCCGTAGTGTAATGGTCAGCATGCTCGGCTACCGTTCTGAAGGTCCCGGGTTCGATTCCCAGGGGGGTTTAATAAATAAAAGTGATTTTTTCACTATAATATTTATTCAATATTACACTGGACTGGTACCTGAAGCGGAGGGCTGATCACCTTTCCTTCATGTGTAATTGATCGAGATAACACTGCGTTTATATGAAGCAGTGCCCTATGCACCATTGGGGTGCGGTAAGGGTTTTTTTATTATAACATACAACGGGTGCCAACACTTTCACGACGTGTCAGTACGTTACGCCCGGTGGACGTGATTTCCTTTATTTTATTTATGCTTAAAATAAATAAAAGGACCATGAAATTTTAATTTTTCGTTTATATAGCTACTGTCGGATATTGTTTACGTTTGACGTATTTATACGTCCCGACGTGTTAACAGGTTAAAAGTTTTTTTTTAATCAAATTTAATATTACTCAGTGACTCACCATGTACTCTATCTAGGTCTGTATTCCTGGTGGCCAGCCCCACGGCCCATACGCCGCCCTGCTGCAGCTTCACCTCGAAGTAGGACTTGGACTGCACCAGCGGAGCACTCCCGAGGGCGCAGCCGGACCCGCACACACGCTGCCCACCTTTCACTATCACCACTTCATGGCCTGCCAACAGAAGAAAACAATATAAAAACATTCAATTTGAAGAGTGAAAATTATCAATCGTTAATCGGTTGTCCAAACGTAAAAAAACAGTAAGGGACATTTTTTTGCTGTACGTTTTGTAGTAGCATCTACTTAGTCCAAAAATACAAAAAAAACCTACTATAAAAAAAATGTCCCTTACCGTGTTTTGAGTTTGGACAGCCGTAATGTCAATCTTGTTGCTATGTATATTTGCTAATGATATATTTTTCAGTATTCTTTAAAATTCAATAAGTTCAAATACAATATGTTTAGTGATGCTATTTTCTGTGCAATTATTTCTGGATTTTTTTTTATTTTATTTATTTATTTATTTTCATAATACATAGATACATTCAATATACATCTTCATTTCATATACACAATTATTATACGTATTACTAGCCGAATACTAACATGGTAATACAATTGGTAATACAAATGGTTGAATCCATTCAACTTGCGAATTAATTATGATAATAATAGAATAGACGATTATAATTATTGATGATTATAATAGTGTAATGGCCAGCACGCTCGGCTACTGTACTGGTGGTCCCGGGTTCGATTCTCAGGGGGGGGGGTCAAATAAATATAAGTGATTTTTTTCACTCTAATATTTATTCAATATTACCCTGGACTGGTACCTGAAGCCGAGGGCTGATCACCTAATTTCTTTCATGTGTTAATGATCATGATAACACTGCGTTTATATAATGCAGTGCCCTATGCACCATCGGGTGTGGATGAGGGTTTGAAGTGAAGAAGATTATCTATATTTTGAGTATACACAATTACCGGATTTATCCCGAAGGGATTGTTATGAAGATTTAATATCGATACCACAAAAGACAGGAATTTATGAAAAGGGAATATAAAAGTCATGGGCATTTGCAGAACGCATTGCACTCGGGGTTGCATACCCATACTTGTACAAACTTGTTTCAGTTGTACACTACTAATGTGTACTCCTGAAAAAAATAACGGGAAAATAAATAATTTCTTTAACTAATTGTAAACTACGCTTAACTACAGATGTGTATTAAAAACAGACATAGGTATCAATTCACAGTTTTATTTTTATAAATAGGAAATATATTTTTAAAGTTCCTTTGATTTGATAAGTGTCAAAAATGTATGTAATGTAGTAAGTGTTGATCCTTTGTTACATATCGCTCACTCCTTTCAAGAACGTCATAAATAAATAATTGTCAATTTTCAGTTGTGCATGTTTTCGGAATGCCCAGAAAATGTACTGTATCCCAGCAAAAGAGGAATATTTTTAACTTAATATTCACCCGCTACAGGGCAGAAAGTGATATTTTTGCATTTTGAAGAAAAGGTATTGTTTAATTATTTTTCAAATGGAGAAAAACCTTCAGGTTTTACCTAAAAAGATCTGTTGCACAGTAAAAAGTTCAAGTGGCTTGATATTTATTTTTAATACATTGTATTTTATTTTTAATCTATAAAAACATTCTCCTGAAAAATCAAGTTTTTTGATTTATGACGTTCTTGAAAGGAGTGAGCGATATTCGATCAACATACAAAATAAACAAAGAAAATATGTAAATAAAACTAGAATCTTGCGACCATATGTTTCATAAGATTTTAAATTTAATCTCCTGTTTGAAATTATTAAAAAGCAATTGGTTCATCGATTGCTTAACAAATCTGGAAACAGTATTATTTTTTACTTGCAAATCAGACAACATGACTGACTAAAATCACATTATTATCAATAAAAAATATAAATAGGAGTGCCAATACTGAGAATGACAACATATGTGCACCGTTTTAAAATAATTTAATATAAATTGGAAAATTTACATGAAATCATATCACAACACTTAAAAACTTATTAACAAATATAATATTCTTGTTTTCAAATGTGTAAAAAAGTCGATTGTCATTAGAAATATTTTTATTTCTGGAGCACAATACGCGTAAAATATGATTTATCCGTAGAAAAACTGCCACAAAGTGTTGAAATTTGGTTTACTTTATTTCAATTTCGTTGATGTAAATTAAATAACAGTTTAATCATTAAAATGTTGTATAAAGACATGGGTAAACAATGCTATAAACAGTTACCCATATACGAAGTGTCCAGCTGTATTGGATTTTCTTTCGGCCTTAGTGGAACACTGGGAGTGAGGCTGAATCCATTTAGACATCCTCTCAAACAGCAAAACATTTTGGTTTATGTTTTATTATATTATTTCCTAACCTAGCACTAGAATGCAAACGCAGACGTCAAAATCAAACGTAGCATTTTCTGTTTCACTTTTGACAGTTCGATACTGAGATGAGTTCATGATGGTAAAAACAAGGCGCAAACCTTCAGAGAAAAAAAAACTAAAAATAATATGTTCGTATGGTACCTACTTTTTGCAAATAAATATTGGGGATAAATATAAGTTTTCGTATTTGAGAGTAAATCATCTACCTAAACTAAGCGTTGCTCATTGTTGATAACTTTTTTTTTAAATCATGAATCTCATGACTCATTTTTGAATTTCCCACATGCTGCTTATTACGAAAAGTAATTAGAACGAATCGGCTGAAAAAAAAACAATAAAATTTTCGAACACCGGGGGCTGGCCAGCTAGCTTGCAGTAGAATAGGTAATCTTGTGACGCATGAAAAATACAAAAAAAAATATAACCGTTCTTCAATTGTATTATCTTTGGCTCTACGGTTAAGTTTTTTAGGCAGATATAGTAAAACGTATGATGTATACGTGTACATACCAATTGTTTATACAAAAACATAGTTTCTTTGCCACAATTAGCTCATTCACAAGCAAGAACCATCCGCCTGAAAACAATAAATAATGTACTTTCTCTTGTTACCGAGGCCAAGGTTAATGTCACAAGAAAGAAGGTACTCCTCACCTACGTTAAAATGGGGTAAGTAATAGTAACGAGTTATGTACCTACCAACTTGTCGGCTTCAAAGTATGTATATAAATTTCACTAAAAAAATAGTTTTTATAAAATTCAGTTATTTATTTAAGAATTTTTGTCCGCCTCCGTAGTGGAATGGTCAGCACGCTCGGCTACCGTTCTGGAGGTCCCGGGTTCGATTCCCAGCGGGGTCAAATAAATATAAGTGATTTTTTCACTGTTATATTTATTCCACATTACCCTGGACTGGTACCTGAAGCGGAGGGCTGATCACCTTTCCTTCATATGTTAACGATCAAGATAACACTGCGTTTGTATGATGCAGTGCCCTATGCACCATTGGGGTGCGAATAAGGGTTTGTATTTTGAATTTATTAATAAAATAACTTTGTATTTTTTTCCATTCCGACATCATCAGACATCAGAATGTCGGTTACGACGAAACCCGGTTGCTGGTCAAATGAAATTCATATGGAAAAAACTACATAGTTGTTATTTTGTTGTATAAAATGCCGTTCCACCAAGAAATGTCAATCCAAAACTTGAACATATTTTGATTTAAATTCTAAATTTGATTTTAAACCCACTCTACCACAATTTGATACATATTTCTAATAATCAGCCGCTTAGGCTCACAGAAACAGTATGAAATTGAAATATGTGTGTAAATCATAAAAACACAAATATTTATTTGTCTTTAAAAAAATTCAAAAAAACAATTAGATTTTGGCACATAGACCAAGATGAACGTGCCAACACATCGCGCCAAAACTGCATAGACTGCTAGTATCTGTCAAACTACCTATAAATTTATCAAATCTATTTGTTTTTTAATCAGTTATGTTTTTGAACACCTCGATTATCATTATATAAGGCAGTTTGATGATACACATCCTTTTTTATGTATGTAATTGATATAGGATTGGAATATGATATCCCTGTAAAAATAATTGGAGGCTTTTAATTTGACAATGACATTTTGGAGATTGCATTAGGGCATTCTCATACTTGCGCAGACAACTCGACAACCTCTACCCTATTTTGTGATGTAGATTTAAAAATATACGAAAACTTCCCGCTAATGAAAAAAACAACTTCAATAACCTTTAGAATCTAAGTCCATAAATGCCATTTATAAATTTCGACTAACTTCGTCTGAGAAGACGACATTAAGAATATGGAATATCCACACAAAATATCCGGTTACCTACATAGTTCATGTAAACAAATCATTATTGACTCACTTGATCCAAATACGTAAGAAAATATAAATGCATATTAAATTTTAATAAAAACCGTATGAACGTTTTTTATCACGTTTTTTTCGATCATATAACTTACGTAAATTTAAGTGCTAAACAAATAAATTACCGTGCTTAATTTACATATCTGGTATGTATAAACAAAGGTTATGCAACACATCTATAGATAGAGTTTTAGTGTAAAATCGTACACAAAGAATACTAGACCGATTTTCTTAGAAAAAAATGGTGGGCCGTGTCATCCATGTTTTTTTTTTTAAATAAAAACGTCTGTGGGTGATAAGAGAGATAGCAGACTGTCTAATTTTTATTTGTCCACGTACTGCGTGCTACGTCATATATCACCGGAATGGATTGAGAGAGCCGAATTATTCTTTCAAAATAATTCAAAGGCCTTTTTTCTTCTTCTTCTTCTTCTTTTTTTCTAGATCCTAAGGATCTGTTTGTGCCTCCGCTTGTAGCTCTTGGGATGTTGACTCCCAGCTGTCTTTCCACCTTTTTGGAGGTCTGCCTGGGCCTTTTCTCACCTAAAGTAAAACAACTTATTTATATTATTTTGTACGCTCTTATTCTGCCTCTAAGGCCTTCTGCTTTTTTTGGCCTTCCAGTCTGATAGTCCAGTGGTCATCAACCAGTAAATCACTGAACTAAAATAAATGTTGAAAAATTGGGCTAATTCCAACTATTCTCCATCATGCACCATTGTTAAAGCTGGCACACACATACATACCAACGATTTGCAAAAAAAAACATGTCAGGACCATCCGGTTCATCTATGACTTTCTGTGGCGACGAAGTCTTACCTCTGTAAGAAAAAAAAGTTTAGGCAAGTTTTTTTTTGTCTCAAAATATATTTTTTAAATGTAATAACCTGCAAAGCCTTTGTCTTAGAGGCTTGTCTGCAGTAAGGATATTAATGATTAGCAAGGTTGTTAGGAAAAATAGAACACATTATAACACAAAAATAAAACACCCAGACCAAATGATAATATTTCATGAATTTATTTTGCAGTTGACGGAAATCGAATCCGTGACGCCTGATTCAGTATTCAGTGTCTACCATAATAATTAAGTTTAATAAAATTTTGCAGCACCAGGAATCATAGATAAACTGGATGACCAGCCATACGGATTCGCGAAAACAATTGCATGTATATCCATATGTAGGAGCCATGGAGAGAGATGTTGTTTTTGATGATTTATGGTGATTGAATGACTCTGTAGGCACTCCTACAGCATCCGAATACTGCACAAGAAAGTGCGTAAACACGGAAACACCTGTCTTGACGCTGGCGTCACTTTCGCTCTAGTGAATCACATGAGTACGGTAACAAGCTCACGTGCATTTTTGTAAATAAATTCCAGCATACGTCATATTTCACAACACAGAGCTTGGCAAAGAAAAAAACAGGGTTGCAATTAAAATGAAATCAAAATACTTTATCTATGTATTACATAATAAATTTAACTTTACATCCGGGCTTTTCTAACGACTTTGAAATTTTGAAACCAGTTGTCGATCAGTAATTTCAAGTTGATTGATTCTGATTCATGATTCTTCTTCAAACCCTTATCCCACCCCAATGGTGCATAGAGCACTGCATCATATAAACGCAGTGTTATCTTGATCGTTAACACATGAAAGATAGCTGATCAGCCCTCCGCTTCAAGTACCAGTCCAGTCATAAAAGTCGAATACATAATAAAGACCGTAGCAAAATGAGATGTTAATTTCAATTTTAAAATAAAATTAAAACTTTAACAAAGCAAAATGTTCAAAAAATAAAAACAAGAAATTAGTTAATTTTAAACTAATTTGAAAAAGTGTGCATTAGTATTTATGTTATGTTGGTAGTGGTTGCAGGATATCCTGTATGAAATAAGTACCTACGCAAGTAAGCAGAAATGTCATCGTCTGTCAATATTATTCGTTTTACAAAGTAATTTCTGGTATTTGTAGAAATTTCCATTGTAAATAAATATTGTCTCTGTACGTCTAACCTTGTATTTCATAAAACATATTATAAAGGTATTAGTTAGGTATGTTGTGTTTTCTGTAATGTAATGTAGCATTTTTTTTCAAGTCGAACTGTAGTCCTGAAGTTGATTTAAGGGGTTAAAAATTTGTATAAAACATAGCAATTTTGTTTAAAATATATTAGTTTTGAATAAAACATATTAATTTTGTATAAAATATACTCATTTTGTATAAAACATGAATTTTTTATAAAATATAAGAATTTTGTATAAAACCTATTAATTTTGCATAAAATATAGTCATTTTTCATAAAACAGTAATTTTTTATAAAATATAGTAATTTAGTATAAAACGTAGTCATTTTGTATAAAACATAGTCATTTTGTATAAAATACAGTAATTTTGTATAGGATACAATAATTTTGTATAATAAGTTAGTACTTCTGCATAAAATATGGTCATTTTGTATAAAATATAGTTATTTTAAAAAATTGAAAAAAATTCGATGGATCCATTGTCTAAAGTCTAAAGTGTAAGCAATCTTTACCGGACTCGGCCTCTAAATATAGCTGTTTATTATTCACAAAAAAGATTCTCCGTCCGGCCTTGCAAAACGGAAAAAATAAAGTAGCTAGGTGATGTAGTAGCGGGACCGCTCGTACGAGAGCAATGCACTGCCCGCTGATATGGTCTAGATTTCAATCGGCAACTCTTGACTTAGAATACCAAGTCATTCGGCCTAATAAGCATATTATCAGGCTGTTGTTCTCTGAATTGTCAATAGGCCGTGAGGCCACACGAAAGGATATCGACTGAGGCCGTATTTCAAAGGACTAATTAAAGGAAAATGCTAATGGGTGACCCCCCGGCTTCTGATAATATCAGGGGATCCTTGCCAATCCGCAATTAGCCATGATACTAATTTTGGCCGATTTAAAAGTGTTTTTGTCAAAATTGTCAAAAAATAAACCACCTGGAAATAATTT
Organism: Brachycentrus maculatus; assembly: GCF_059751285.1. NCBI lineage: Eukaryota > Metazoa > Arthropoda > Insecta > Trichoptera > Brachycentridae > Brachycentrus > Brachycentrus maculatus. Next base: position 1,150,549 of record NW_028281053.1, on the reverse strand, counting down.
CTTATCTTTCATTCTTGGATATTCTTGGAAGTTCTTTTATGAAGGAATTTGAGTAGTGTGGTATTAATCATGGGTAGAATTGGTGAATGTTACACGTGTGTACAGTGATTATTTAAACCAGCATATGACGGTCGTAAGTCTCGCGAATGCTTAGACATCTATATTGTTCTTCATCTTTATTAAGATGTAAATTTTTTTTTTTAAAATAACTCCTATAATTGGAGATAATCCAGATTTGTGAACAAGTATTTGGACACACTCAAAATGTTCTAAATTACATATCTTATCACTTCTTTGGGAGTACCTACTTATTATTCACTTGGATCCATTCTAAACAATCTTTTCAGCCTTTTAAATCCCTTTAGGCGGGATAATCGATAGCTCCCAACTTAAATTTCTCTAAACCATTTAACATTTAACGTATTTTTTAACTTAAACTTTTTTGCTTAAACACCGTTTTTGTATTTTAAAAAATAGTTTTTATTCGAAATAAAAATATTGTTTTTTTAAGAATTCTAAAAGAGTTGAAAGGTACGAAGAAAAAAATACAATATTTAAAAAATCATATTCAATACACTACTACTACTTTTTCTACTACTTCTACCATCACCCCATTTCCCCGCCCCTGTAGGCAGAGATGGAACTTTCATGCAATTTTTAATTCATATTTCATCAATTCCGATATATAATCTTTAAAAAAATGTACGCGAACAACATGTGTGGCGAATTGTGTATTTGAGAATACACCCTTAAGTTTTTTCAAATCTTTAATTATATAAAATTACCGAATAAAACAATGGGATTAACACATTCCATTTTATATGGATGTTAACATTCTCATATTCATGAATCATTTTAATTATTTTTTGTCACATTGTAATAAATAACTAAGATTGTCGAATACCTAGGAAAATCCGGCGGAAGCTCTAAAACTCGATAATGATAGTTATCCAAAAAGTAGGTAATATTTTTCCCATTTTAAATGTTGATAAGTTGTCACATAATAGAGAAACAAACCATATATTGTATTAAATACTTCCTATGAATTGTTTCTTGCAATGGTAAACAGGCTTCTGTCCTTCCGCCAATATAAACAATTGCTGCTATTACTAGAATAACAATTTGGGACCTCAAAATAGCGGGTGACCAAACATCATTACTAATGCTGATTTTTAAGTAATAAGTTCTACCGGGAATCCATCAACTCTGATTTTATTCATTTTTTATTTTGAACATGAAAGTCTCCCTTATTTTATAATAAATATACTAACTATTATTCATGCATATAACTATATTTTTATTGTTCATTTTAAAAATCACCTGTCCAATCTGTTCTTTTCGCGGCATTTGAAAAATATAGTGCTTAATGTTATATATTCATGAATGTAAATATATATATTATATATATATATATATATATATATATATATATATATATATATATATATATATATATATATATATATATATATATATATATATATATATATATATATATATATATATATATATATATATATATATATATATATATGTGGTTCGCCTCCATAGTATAGTGATAAAGGATTCGATTCCCGGAAGAGTTAAATTAAATATATGTGATTTCTCACTCGAATAAACAGGGTCATCGAAATATAATGCCAACATTTAAAATTATTAGTATAAAAAACCGTTGCAGGTAATTAAATGGTTTTGATCTTAAAATGTGCGGGAAAAAATTTGTTAGTCGCTCTGCAGATGTCAAGTCTGTAGTCGATTTCTTGCCACGTTTGTGCAATCATTTCAGGAGTAACTGTCAAGATAGCGGCAGCAATGTATTTTTATTTAATATTCTTAGCTGGTACCAGCCCAGATCAGGTGATAGTACCTGGGTTTAATATTCCGGGCTGATCACCTATCCTTCATGTATTTAACGATCAAGAAAATACTGCTTCTACACGATTCAGTGCCTTGTGTAGGTACTATCGGGTGCGGATACGGGTTAGAAGAAGAAAACCGCTCCAGATCGCTAAATTGAGCGTATCAACCCCTGGTCGATGGTCACCCCACGCGCACAGTCCATCATCATAATGTCCACGGCTGTCAGCAGAGCTCTTGAATTAGCAACGGTGCCAAGGTGGCCATGTAAATGCAGTCTGTCAGAATGAAATCAATACATTTTCGTGCTATCTGGACGATTTGCCACTCCGTGTATACACCGCACACCGCGTCAGCTTGCTAACGGGCTTCCGGATGTATTTTTGATTAACTTTAATATGGAGCTCACTCTTAATTTACCGAAATATGAGAATATTCGCTATTCAGAGAAGTTCATCGAAAAAATTTATTAGGCCCATCACCAGTGGTGGGATTCAGCCGGTTCGCTAGAACCTTTTTAGAAAATAGATTTTTTTGTAAGTTCTTTCAATAACTCTTTTCTTTTCAAAACTTTATAATGATTTCAAAGAAAAACTTATTTTTTCAATACAAAAACGGTGTTTTAAGAATAAAATCAATTACGTCAAAGTTACCCAGGTTTGAAGACAATTAAGTTGCGATTTATCGTTTTTTTTTTTTTTTAAACCCTTATCCGCACCCGAATGGTGCATAGGGCACTGCGTCATATAAACGCAATGTTATCTTGATCGTTTACACATGAAGGAAAGGTGATCAGCCCTCCGCTTCAGGTACCAGTCCAGGGTAATATTGAATAAATATGACAGTGAAAAAATCACTTTTACATATTTATTTTACCCCCCTTGGGAATCGAACCCGGGACCTCCAGAACGGTAGCCGAGCGTGCTGACCATTACACTACGGAGGCGGACAAGACACAATTCATCGTATAATGGGCCTTAATAAAAAATCATAATAAATGTCATGTTTTCAAGGCTTCTCCTAGTATGTAAATAATTAATTTTATTCAATTAAATAATTTCATTTGGGAAGAATCTTACATCAATGGAGAAACACAGATTTATGAACACGGATTTGGACACACATTTAAAATGAAGGGAATATTTACGTCTGTTGCTGTTGACTCTGTAGGTGCTAAATTGTAAACCTCGTGAAACGACATATTTACCATTACATATGTATTCATACTGAGAGCAATATTCACGTACGTAATTATCCTCCTTGTAACAGGATATATTCCGAGAGGGTAACAGCCTCCAAGGATTAAAAACGAAACCAAATTTACATATGGACATTAAACATACATTATGTAACGATGGGACATAATTTTTCGCAACGTTTCTCGTTTTGGTAAAGTGCCAGCGCGAATAACAAGGTTTTATTACAAGAGTGGACATAGAATACGCTTAACTCGCAAATTATTACTTTATCGTAAGGAAAAAAACGATACGTGGTTGACGTTTAATTTACATACGTTTAAACGTCATCTGCGAAAAGTTACCTTTGGCTATAACACCCAAGATGGGTGAAAAGCCATCAAAAAGAAGAAGAAGAAAAGTTACCTTATTTTTACACAGGAGCAATGTTATTTTTTCAAGGAATTCCAATCATTTAAAAATATATACATATTCGAACACTCTTCTTATCATTCATCGTTCACTTTGTGTAATATTCAAAAAATGGTATTACACAATGCGATATGTTATGATATACAACAAAGTTTATAATACAAATATATTTAAATAAATATGCCCTGCATCGTCTGAATGTTTGATAATGATGTTGAATCCATCGCAACACAATAGATTATTATAAACAGTGGCATCAACGGATAAAATTTAAACTAAAAGTGGATAGATATTACTAGAAAGTGACTGCTGATATTCATGAATGCTATTTATTTTTTATTCCTCAATATTATTACATATAAACAACCCTTATCCGCACCCGATGGAGCATGGGGCACTGCATCATATAAAATCAGTGTTATCTCAATCATTAACACATGAAGGAAAGGTAATCATTCCTGCGCTACTTGTACCAGTTCAGGGTGATATGAAATAAATATGAATGTGAAAATCACTTATATTTATTTTGACCCCCCCTGGGAATCGAACCGTGAATTCATGCACGGTAGCTAATCACGTTTATCACTACACTATGGAGGAAGATGACAATATTATTAAGGACCTGTATTTTTTTTACAATTTTCTTGATACAATTCGCTTGAAGAACTTTGAAATTTAAATAAATGAATTTCTAATACTAACTCTTTTTTACTTTTTTATGGATCTAATTTTGATAAATATCTTATAATTTTGATATTTATGATCATTTAGATAAATACTGATTACGCTATTTTGTTTTACAATCGAAAAAGGACTGTTCTACAAACCAATATATGTTCATAACATAAAAACTCTCGAGTTTCTTGAATAGATGAGGGTCACGATAATTTAATTTACTTACCAAACAACCGAAATTGATACTGATTAAACAGAACATTTGAATTACACAACCGGGTAATAATATAAATCAATGACAAACAAATTCTAATATTTTACACCTGTAAATTGATATTTCCCAATAATTTGATTAATTATTATATATATATATATATATATATATATATATATATATATATATATATATATATATATATATATATATATATATATATATATATATATATATATGTGGTTCGCCTCCATAGTATAGTGATAAAGGATTCGATTCCCGGAAGAGTTAAATTAAATATATGTGATTTCTCACTCGAATAAACAGGGTCATCGAAATATAATGCCAACATTTAATATTATTAGTATAAAAAACCGTTGCAGGTAATTAAATGGTTTTGATCTTAAAATGTGCGGGAAAAAATTTGTTAGTCGCTCTGCAGATGTCAAGTCTGTAGTCGATTTCTTGCCACGTTTGTGCAATCATTTCAGGAGTAACTGTCAAGATAGCGGCAGCAATGTATTTTTATTTAATATTCTTAGCTGGTACCAGCCCAGATCAGGTGATAGTACCTGGGTTTAATATTCCGGGCTGATCACCTATCCTTCATGTATTTAACGATCAAGAAAATACTGCTTCTACACGATTCAGTGCCTTGTGTAGGTACTATCGGGTGCGGATACGGGTTAGAAGAAGAAAACCGCTCCAGATCGCTAAATTGAGCGTATCAACCCCTGGTCGATGGTCACCCCACGCGCACAGTCCATCATCATAATGTCCACGGCTGTCAGCAGAGCTCTTGAATTAGCAACGGTGCCAAGGTGGCCATGTAAATGCAGTCTGTCAGAATGAAATCAATACATTTTCGTGCTATCTGGACGATTTGCCACTCCGTGTATACACCGCACACCGCGTCAGCTTGCTAACGGGCTTCCGGATGTATTTTTGATTAACTTTAATATGGAGCTCACTCTTAATTTACCGAAATATGAGAATATTCGCTATTCAGAGAAGTTCATCGAAAAAATTTATTAGGCCCATCACCAGTGGTGGGATTCAGCCGGTTCGCTAGAACCTTTTTAGAAAATAGATTTTTTTGTAAGTTCTTTCAATAACTCTTTTCTTTTCAAAACTTTATAATGATTTCAAAGAAAAACTTATTTTTTCAATACAAAAACGGTGTTTTAAGAATAAAATCAATTACGTCAAAGTTACCCAGGTTTGAAGACAATTAAGTTGCGATTTATCGTTTTTTTTTTTTTTTAAACCCTTATCCGCACCCGAATGGTGCATAGGGCACTGCGTCATATAAACGCAATGTTATCTTGATCGTTTACACATGAAGGAAAGGTGATCAGCCCTCCGCTTCAGGTACCAGTCCAGGGTAATATTGAATAAATATGACAGTGAAAAAATCACTTTTACATATTTATTTTACCCCCCTTGGGAATCGAACCCGGGACCTCCAGAACGGTAGCCGAGCGTGCTGACCATTACACTACGGAGGCGGACAAGACACAATTCATCGTATAATGGGCCTTAATAAAAAATCATAATAAATGTCATGTTTTCAAGGCTTCTCCTAGTATGTAAATAATTAATTTTATTCAATTAAATAATTTCATTTGGGAAGAATCTTACATCAATGGAGAAACACAGATTTATGAACACGGATTTGGACACACATTTAAAATGAAGGGAATATTTACGTCTGTTGCTGTTGACTCTGTAGGTGCTAAATTGTAAACCTCGTGAAACGACATATTTACCATTACATATGTATTCATACTGAGAGCAATATTCACGTACGTAATTATCCTCCTTGTAACAGGATATATTCCGAGAGGGTAACAGCCTCCAAGGATTAAAAACGAAACCAAATTTACATATGGACATTAAACATACATTATGTAACGATGGGACATAATTTTTCGCAACGTTTCTCGTTTTGGTAAAGTGCCAGCGCGAATAACAAGGTTTTATTACAAGAGTGGACATAGAATACGCTTAACTCGCAAATTATTACTTTATCGTAAGGAAAAAAACGATACGTGGTTGACGTTTAATTTACATACGTTTAAACGTCATCTGCGAAAAGTTACCTTTGGCTATAACACCCAAGATGGGTGAAAAGCCATCAAAAAGAAGAAGAAGAAAAGTTACCTTATTTTTACACAGGAGCAATGTTATTTTTTCAAGGAATTCCAATCATTTAAAAATATATACATATTCGAACACTCTTCTTATCATTCATCGTTCACTTTGTGTAATATTCAAAAAATGGTATTACACAATGCGATATGTTATGATATACAACAAAGTTTATAATACAAATATATTTAAATAAATATGCCCTGCATCGTCTGAATGTTTGATAATGATGTTGAATCCATCGCAACACAATAGATTATTATAAACAGTGGCATCAACGGATAAAATTTAAACTAAAAGTGGATAGATATTACTAGAAAGTGACTGCTGATATTCATGAATGCTATTTATTTTTTATTCCTCAATATTATTACATATAAACAACCCTTATCCGCACCCGATGGAGCATGGGGCACTGCATCATATAAAATCAGTGTTATCTCAATCATTAACACATGAAGGAAAGGTAATCATTCCTGCGCTACTTGTACCAGTTCAGGGTGATATGAAATAAATATGAATGTGAAAATCACTTATATTTATTTTGACCCCCCCTGGGAATCGAACCGTGAATTCATGCACGGTAGCTAATCACGTTTATCACTACACTATGGAGGAAGATGACAATATTATTAAGGACCTGTATTTTTTTTACAATTTTCTTGATACAATTCGCTTGAAGAACTTTGAAATTTAAATAAATGAATTTCTAATACTAACTCTTTTTTACTTTTTTATGGATCTAATTTTGATAAATATCTTATAATTTTGATATTTATGATCATTTAGATAAATACTGATTACGCTATTTTGTTTTACAATCGAAAAAGGACTGTTCTACAAACCAATATATGTTCATAACATAAAAACTCTCGAGTTTCTTGAATAGATGAGGGTCACGATAATTTAATTTACTTACCAAACAACCGAAATTGATACTGATTAAACAGAACATTTGAATTACACAACCGGGTAATAATATAAATCAATGACAAACAAATTCTAATATTTTACACCTGTAAATTGATATTTCCCAATAATTTGATTAATTATTATATATATATATATATATATATATATATATATATATATATATATATATATATATATATATATATATATATATATATATATATATATATATATATATATATATATATATATATATATATATATATGTGGTTCGCCTCCATAGTATAGTGATAAAGGATTCGATTCCCGGAAGAGTTAAATTAAATATATGTGATTTCTCACTCGAATAAACAGGGTCATCGAAATATAATGCCAACATTTAATATTATTAGTATAAAAAACCGTTGCAGGTAATTAAATGGTTTTGATCTTAAAATGTGCGGGAAAAAATTTGTTAGTCGCTCTGCAGATGTCAAGTCTGTAGTCGATTTCTTGCCACGTTTGTGCAATCATTTCAGGAGTAACTGTCAAGATAGCGGCAGCAATGTATTTTTATTTAATATTCTTAGCTGGTACCAGCCCAGATCAGGTGATAGTACCTGGGTTTAATATTCCGGGCTGATCACCTATCCTTCATGTATTTAACGATCAAGAAAATACTGCTTCTACACGATTCAGTGCCTTGTGTAGGTACTATCGGGTGCGGATACGGGTTAGAAGAAGAAAACCGCTCCAGATCGCTAAATTGAGCGTATCAACCCCTGGTCGATGGTCACCCCACGCGCACAGTCCATCATCATAATGTCCACGGCTGTCAGCAGAGCTCTTGAATTAGCAACGGTGCCAAGGTGGCCATGTAAATGCAGTCTGTCAGAATGAAATCAATACATTTTCGTGCTATCTGGACGATTTGCCACTCCGTGTATACACCGCACACCGCGTCAGCTTGCTAACGGGCTTCCGGATGTATTTTTGATTAACTTTAATATGGAGCTCACTCTTAATTTACCGAAATATGAGAATATTCGCTATTCAGAGAAGTTCATCGAAAAAATTTATTAGGCCCATCACCAGTGGTGGGATTCAGCCGGTTCGCTAGAACCTTTTTAGAAAATAGATTTTTTTGTAAGTTCTTTCAATAACTCTTTTCTTTTCAAAACTTTATAATGATTTCAAAGAAAAACTTATTTTTTCAATACAAAAACGGTGTTTTAAGAATAAAATCAATTACGTCAAAGTTACCCAGGTTTGAAGACAATTAAGTTGCGATTTATCGTTTTTTTTTTTTTTTAAACCCTTATCCGCACCCGAATGGTGCATAGGGCACTGCGTCATATAAACGCAATGTTATCTTGATCGTTTACACATGAAGGAAAGGTGATCAGCCCTCCGCTTCAGGTACCAGTCCAGGGTAATATTGAATAAATATGACAGTGAAAAAATCACTTTTACATATTTATTTTACCCCCCTTGGGAATCGAACCCGGGACCTCCAGAACGGTAGCCGAGCGTGCTGACCATTACACTACGGAGGCGGACAAGACACAATTCATCGTATAATGGGCCTTAATAAAAAATCATAATAAATGTCATGTTTTCAAGGCTTCTCCTAGTATGTAAATAATTAATTTTATTCAATTAAATAATTTCATTTGGGAAGAATCTTACATCAATGGAGAAACACAGATTTATGAACACGGATTTGGACACACATTTAAAATGAAGGGAATATTTACGTCTGTTGCTGTTGACTCTGTAGGTGCTAAATTGTAAACCTCGTGAAACGACATATTTACCATTACATATGTATTCATACTGAGAGCAATATTCACGTACGTAATTATCCTCCTTGTAACAGGATATATTCCGAGAGGGTAACAGCCTCCAAGGATTAAAAACGAAACCAAATTTACATATGGACATTAAACATACATTATGTAACGATGGGACATAATTTTTCGCAACGTTTCTCGTTTTGGTAAAGTGCCAGCGCGAATAACAAGGTTTTATTACAAGAGTGGACATAGAATACGCTTAACTCGCAAATTATTACTTTATCGTAAGGAAAAAAACGATACGTGGTTGACGTTTAATTTACATACGTTTAAACGTCATCTGCGAAAAGTTACCTTTGGCTATAACACCCAAGATGGGTGAAAAGCCATCAAAAAGAAGAAGAAGAAAAGTTACCTTATTTTTACACAGGAGCAATGTTATTTTTTCAAGGAATTCCAATCATTTAAAAATATATACATATTCGAACACTCTTCTTATCATTCATCGTTCACTTTGTGTAATATTCAAAAAATGGTATTACACAATGCGATATGTTATGATATACAACAAAGTTTATAATACAAATATATTTAAATAAATATGCCCTGCATCGTCTGAATGTTTGATAATGATGTTGAATCCATCGCAACACAATAGATTATTATAAACAGTGGCATCAACGGATAAAATTTAAACTAAAAGTGGATAGATATTACTAGAAAGTGACTGCTGATATTCATGAATGCTATTTATTTTTTATTCCTCAATATTATTACATATAAACAACCCTTATCCGCACCCGATGGAGCATGGGGCACTGCATCATATAAAATCAGTGTTATCTCAATCATTAACACATGAAGGAAAGGTAATCATTCCTGCGCTACTTGTACCAGTTCAGGGTGATATGAAATAAATATGAATGTGAAAATCACTTATATTTATTTTGACCCCCCCTGGGAATCGAACCGTGAATTCATGCACGGTAGCTAATCACGTTTATCACTACACTATGGAGGAAGATGACAATATTATTAAGGACCTGTATTTTTTTTACAATTTTCTTGATACAATTCGCTTGAAGAACTTTGAAATTTAAATAAATGAATTTCTAATACTAACTCTTTTTTACTTTTTTATGGATCTAATTTTGATAAATATCTTATAATTTTGATATTTATGATCATTTAGATAAATACTGATTACGCTATTTTGTTTTACAATCGAAAAAGGACTGTTCTACAAACCAATATATGTTCATAACATAAAAACTCTCGAGTTTCTTGAATAGATGAGGGTCACGATAATTTAATTTACTTACCAAACAACCGAAATTGATACTGATTAAACAGAACATTTGAATTACACAACCGGGTAATAATATAAATCAATGACAAACAAATTCTAATATTTTACACCTGTAAATTGATATTTCCCAATAATTTGATTAATTATTACGTGAAATGTCACATGCATTTTAATGATTCAGGTTTCATTCTACTCGTATAGCCAGTTTTCCAATAATATTATAATTCTACATTTTAAAAAAGGTATTATACTGATCTACTATCTAAATACAACAAATTAATAAAAAGTTATCGATATCTCAACATAGACGAAGAAGAATATGGAAGTCTGGGTATTTACAGGGTTTGTGACTTGTCATAGTCAAGTGATTACTTCATGCACGTTTAACATTCACCAATCTGCCCACGATTGACAACCAACCACACTACTCATTTTTTTTGGAAATCATACATACCATGTATCGCTCACTCGTTTCAACAACGTCATATATAAAAAATCGTCATATTTCAGTTGTGCATGTTTTCGATATGCCCAGAAAATGTACTATATCCCAGCAAAAGCGGCATATTTTTAACTCAATTTTTACCCGCTACAGGGCAGAAAGTGTGGTATTTGCATTTTGAAGAAAAGTATTGTTTAATTATTATTTTTTAAATCCTAAATATTTTTCAAATAGAGAAACAACATTCAGGTTTTACCTAAAAAAATCTTTTGCACGGTAAAAAGTTCAAAAAGTGGCTTGATATTTATTTTTAATACATTTCATTATATTTTTAAACTTTAAAAACGATCTCCTGAAAAATCAAGTTTTTTATATACGACGTTTTTAAAGGAATGAGCGATATCATAAAACTCATGTCGCTTTATGTTAGAGTTAATTAGCCTATGAAAGGTACCTTAATACCCAGATTTCCATATACTTCTTCATTTATGTTGAGATGTCAAAATGTAAAAATAACTTCTAAGTTGCGAAATCCCAGTTTGTGAACAAGTATTTGGACACACTAAGAATGTTGTGAATAAAATAACCGGTCTAATTATAAGCAACGTGAAAAAAATTAAATCACGTTTTCATGCGTTTCCCAGGATATAAAAATAATCCGGGGCTCGGATCATGCATACAAATTAAAACGTCTCTACTAAATAAAAGCTTTTCTCAATCCGACAAAGATGGCTGTTGTGAAATCATATGTCCTGGGTAATGAGATTGATCAATATATCTTAGGAGCTCCGAAAATTTGAGTAGTGTGTTTGTCAATCATGGGTAGAATGGTGAATGTTGCACGTGTGTAAAATGATCACTCAACCAGCCTATGATAGGTCATGAGTCCTGTAAATACCTAGACTTCCATATTCTTCTTCATCTATGAATGTTTTATTTACTGTAAAAAGATGTAAATAATTATATGATGTAAACTAAGTGTAAATAATAGTTTGCATTTAATATAATAAGCTAACTAAAGAAATAAAAATAAAAATCTATGTTGAAATATCAAAATGTTGTCTCCTTGTGTTGCTTTGTTTATTAACTTTAGTTTGTCTATCAGGAATATTTGTACACCGTATTTAACTCTTGCCATACGTGTATGTATGTAAATTTAAAATAAATAAAAGTTAATTGTTCAATCCCTGAGGTAGGCATAGATTTGTCGCCTATGTAGATAGCTCGCCCCTGGTCGTTGGCCTATATAATAACTAACTCGTGCATTTCTCGGTATTCCAGTTAGTGAGTTGTTGCATTTGGAATCTCCGACACAGCTCTTACATGTTCCGGTTGTCGTTCCGACCTTCGTGATGGTATCGGAGGGCCCAACTTTCATAATGGCCCACGCAAGGTCAGCGAGAACATCTCTCCGTACATAATACTACTCGCTATTAATGAGAACGGCTATCATTAGTTTCATTATGGGCTTCTTGCAACATGGCTTCCTGTAATAGATTACTTAATAACTTGTACTCGTAATATCTTTATAAAATTAATTAACTTTGTTTTCACCACTTTTTAAAAAATATCTTAAAATCTGAAAATTTAATCTTAACCCGAGCTGATAAAGGAAACACAGTAGTTGTTTTGGATAAAGTGGATTATAATACTAAAATTCAAGAATTTCTGCAAGATGACAATTTCGATGTATTACTGAAGGACCCAACAAATTTCAAGACAATGTGAAACACATGATAAAATATAGTAAAAGTGACATTTTTAAAGACATTAGTAAAAAAAAAGTGGTGAAAACAAAGTTAATTAATTTTATAAAGATATTATAAAAAGAAACTGTCCTGCCTCCGTAGTGTAATGGTCAACACGCTCGGTTACCGTTCTGGAGGTCCCGGGTTCGATTCCCAGAGGGGGTCAAATAAATATAAGTCATTTTTTCACTGTAATATTTATTCAATATTACCCTGGACTGGTACCTGAAGCGGAGGGCTGATCACCTTTCCTTCACGTGTAAACGATCAAGATAACACTGCGTTATATTACGCAGTGCCCTATGCACCATTGGGGTGCGGATAAGGGTTTTATTATTATTATCATAAAAAATGCCACCAAGTATATGCGGAAAACATTCAAGAAAATATACTCGTAATACTTGACCGGTCCACAAGTCGAACGAATAATATAAAAATTTGAAGTTCTTTTCTATCATTTTTTATTTTAAATTCTTTTGCATTATACAAACATGACATAAGTTCAAATACAAAAAAATATGCACAAAATAAAAATACAAAAAAAATCCTACAAAGGCATGGCCTGTGTGTGGGTATACAATATAATTTAGGTCATAGTAAAGGGTATAAGGGTATAGGTATTATAATTAGAAATGGAATAATAGTGTTCATATAAAATACAAAAAATACTTGACCATCAGAAAACAAAATTTTATTTTATTTTTTAAATAAAATTAAAAACTTAAGAACATAAAAAAGATGAAAAAGTAAAAAGTAAAAATTTTGCAAGCATGTACTTTACATTTCAGGTGAATCCAACAATTTTAATTGCAAACACAAAAAGGTGAGTTTCTGTAAAATTTGTGCAACGCAGATAAGACAGTTTATCAGAAGAGTAACGATATAGGACCTAATTAGGTTTACACTCCATCCACAGCTGTGCCCAGTTTCGCGCTTCGGTCGGCATTGCTCGGTTTCGCCCTTATTCACTCATTCGGCATTGACCGGTTTCGTGCTCAGTCACTAGTTCTGCATTGCCCGGTTTCGTGCTTATTCACTAGTTCTGCATTACCCGGTTTCGTGCTTATTCACTAGTTCTGTATTGTCCGGTTTTTCTTGTTCACTCATTCAGCACTGTCCGGTTTCGCGATTATTTACTGGATTTGCATTGACTGGTTTCGCACTCAGTCATTTGCTCTCTATTGACCGGTTTTGCGCTTATTCACTTGTTTCTGCATTGCCCGGTTTCGGACTTATTTACTCGCTCTGTCGTGCCCAGTTTTGCGCTTGTTTACTCGTTGTATATTATCCGGTTTCGCGCTTTTCACGCATTCAGCATTTTCCGGTTTCGCGATTATTCACTGAATTTGCTTTGACTGGTTTCGTACTTATTCACTCCCTCTACATTGCCCGGTTTCGTGCTATTCCACGCATTGGTATTGTCCGGTTTCTCGCTTGTGTAGTATCGGTCCAACACATAACTATATTATGGATGCTTTTCGTTTTGAATTATGACGAATATACTTCGTCTGTCTCCACTTATCATCGGCTGGTTAGGGTTACTCACTCCCAGAGACACAAAACGCCAACTTGAATCTTTACTCACTTGAATTGAACGCAATTGCATTGTATCCTATATCCGTAAATTAAGGATTATGGATTCAGAAGTTTTAACAATAAATTTGTTAGACATAAATACCTTAATCAAAAGCTTTTGAATTTCCTTAGAGAACATAACTTCCCACTTTCCGACAGTAACTTGTAATCTCTTTGCGACCTTATTCAAACATTGCTTTCTCCATACTTCGGAATGAACCATTCAGAACCGTAAATATGTGGGTTCTACGAAGTTCACGCCATGCATGTTTGATACATAATATTTTATTATATCATTTTTGTTGAATTTTATTTATGTAATGTATTTGTATATTTAGGATACAAACTACAGAATATATTACAAATTTTAACATTTAAATATATCGGATTCACGAAAGCCCAAGGCTTGAGTTATTTTATATATCATTCATACACTTGAGATATTTTACTTTTTTGTCTTATATGCGTGTCCTTTTAGAATGTTGAGTAATAATACATAATCGACTTTTCAAAGTTGCATTTGAGACAAAACAATATGATTTAATTAATGTAGATCGAATAATTTATTTAATATTTTCCTCAAATTCAGTTAATTACATACGCTTATATTCTTTTTTTATTACCATGTATTTTGCAGGAAAATCACTCGCAAACAAGTGAGGGCACTCGCAAACAAGTGTGTATATATCATATGCATAGGGCATTGCATCAGATAATACAGCATTGTCTTGATCGTAAATTTCAATATCATTCCGCGAGAAAATGTCAATTATGTAACGTTTACTCATAAAGCAAAAACGTTTATCCTTGGAACTTTTTAACCGTTAGGTTTGATTAAGTCAGCTTAGATTATCCTTAAATTTAACTGAAAAATTATATTTCAAATCATATTCTTCGTTTTCTGGGCGCTATCCGCATCCTAATGGAGCACATCAGAACGACGCGGTGTTAACTCGTTAGAGTAAAGGATCTAAGATAACAGGCCATTATCGTTATAGTTAAAGGAAATAGAGGAATAGTAGGCTAAATATCAGATGAAAAGGAAAATAGCAAAAATGATATGTTTTTGCCTAGAAGTTTTCACTAGAGAATCGTACATAACAATAGGCTATAAACTTACAAATTTAAAGCCTGAGTAGAGACATAATAAGCGGTATTGCATAAGCCGTAGCTAAAATTCAGATTCACTCGTAATACTTGTAATTCATGGGTAATTCCAAAAAAGCGGCATTAGCTATGACAATCGTCTTTATCAAAATGGGTAAGTACTTGCTCATAGACTTTGTTTTGTTTGTAGGATTTACCCATCTCGAGGAGCGCACCTGCCTTGGAACACCTTCATTGAACAGCCTGTATTGGGATGTGACCACCCCTCCCCTCCACCCGCGGAGGAGCACCTATAAATACAAGTGGCCCGTGGCGGAAGGCTCAGTTAATGTGCCGAGGCAGCCTGTGACAGTTGTGTGCATCATTTCTCCGATTAAATTAAGGTAAACACTTTTTTTACATACTATACACATGCATCAAAGAAAAACAGTCAAAGGTGAACAGTTTTTACCGGTTTTTGTAATTTATTACCTGAAAATATCCTATGAATAATGATTTGATAGCTTATAATAAAATTTGAGTAAAAATAAACACAACGTCATATTTTAAATAATGTATATGAAACAAATTTGATTTATTGAAAATTATTCATTTTTATCATAAACGATTTACAAGTTTTCTAAATATACAAAAATATTATGTACATTTTTTTTTCTATGTTATGTATCTTCCACTACTTCATTGCATGTATTGGCATTTAAAAACATTCATTTATAAGAATAAATTTAAATTAATATTCTTATCGCTTAAAAATAGGTAAATTTTGCCATTTTCGGTTTTCACTCAGACTTTTAATTACCAAGATGTTTTTTTTACCGAAAAATAATTTTATAATAGCAAAATAAAGATTCTACGATATTATTAAAAATCTACGATGTTCCATAAACCTATTTGACGATCATATTGTGACTTTAAAAATATATTTTGACATAAATTATATTTATTTAAAAGAATAATTGTAAAATATTTTTAAAATATTTTTTTTAGAGATTCACCAAGCCACTTTGTGTGTCTTGTCGGTGGAGTTCTTTTTACATACGTTTTTTTTTTGTTTTTATCTATTTTAACCTAATATACATACAAATATAAGAGAGAAAATAAAAAATACAAAAATGTAAACTATTTTACAATTTTCATAGAATAAACTCTTGATCATTTACCCATCCCTTTATTTTGTCTTTGTTACATATTTTATTTTGACCTCTAACCTCCGTCGGCAATTAAAAATGTTCGGAACGATATATTGAAGTGTTTGACTCCCGTATTTATTTTTAATTCTTGGGACCATCAAACCTTCGTTTGGGTAAATAGTATCATGGTGTACTAGACTTTATAAAAATTAAATAATTTGGCCGCCTCTGAAGTGGGGTGGTTAGAGCATTTAGCTACCATTTTATACATCTGCAGGTTCAATTCCCGAGGAAACCGAAATAAATATTAACGATTTTAAATTCTAATATTAATTAAATATCCATCTGGACTGGTAGTTGAAGGGCAGAACTGATCACCTTGCATTCGTGTAATTTAAATTCAAGATAAGCAATACGCCGATTATAGTGTCATATTAATGCACCATTCATTTTATTTTTATTTGGTGAGAAGGATAAAAATATTTAAAGATTTATTTTATCGTGTGAAGTTATAACATAACTCTAAGTACAAATAATTATTGACGATACAATGTAATTTCAGTTGCAATTTATCTCTCTAACAGAACATACTGCTCGTGTTTAAGGAGGAAGTACCCTTTAAAAAATATATTTTAAACTGATATTATAGTTATAACTTACTGTGTAAAACAGTAAATATACTTTAAATTATTATATGATTAGTCAAAGTAAGCTAAGTTCTCGTATATATAATAGATAAATCATACTAACTTTAAAAATGAAAAACTTAATTGAAATAAATATCGCTCACTCAAAACAAAAATACATCGCTCAATACAAAAATACATATCGCTCACTCCTTTCGACAACGTCATACATAAAAAAAACTAGGTTTTTCAGGAGATCGTTTTTAAAGTTTAACAATATAATGAAATGTATTAAAAATAAATATCAAGCCACTTCTTGAACGTTTTTCTTTTAACAGATTTTTTCTTTTTAGGTAAAACCTGAAGGTATTTCCTCCATTTGAGAAATATTTAGTATAATTAAAAATAATAATTTGACAATACCTTTCTGCAAACACTTTCCGCCCTGTAGCGGGTAAATATTAAGTTAAAAATATGCCCCTTATGCTGGGATACATACTTTACATGCGCAACTGAAAATTGACGATTTTTTTATATTTGACGTTGTTGAAAGGAGTGAGCGATACGTTGTTAGATACAACACGTTGTTCACCTAATCCACCATTACATATATCTTTTATTATATGTCTTCATTCACGTAAAATCGTAAAATATCAGCGTGACTGCGTAAAAATGTATGGTAGGTATTTGGCATGGTAGACATTTAGTGTGAGATTTCGAAAATTTCCAACCATTTATTGGTGTCAGCTTTTCCATTCGTCTCGCTTAGCTTTTTCTCAGTCACATTTGTTATCCTATCATCGTTTACTGGCTGTCAGTATATTTTTAAAGTTTGCGTCATTCACGCATAATTTGTTAATAAAACACGTTAGATTTTTCTCACCAACGCCTAATAGTCAAATTTGAATATTTTATTTTTATTCGACAATTTAAATATTTCGATAAATCCTGTTTCGTCAATTCTATCAATCAATTTTTTTATATGTTGACGTGTCAATAAACTCTGTCAATAAACTCTGTCAATAAACTTGCGACAAAAAGTGAAAACTGAAATACTTTTAAATTAAAATAAATACGCAGGATATCATAAATTTATGGGTTTATAAGCCATTTATATTTTTTGTTGACAATTATTTGGCAAATAATTTGTTAGTTTTCAAATGTTCTCAGACGCAGAATTTTAAATTTACGCTCGTATTTACAACCCACTCTTATTTATAAGTATACATCGTGTTAAATGAATTTTGATTTTGGGATGTTCGGATATCTTGTACGTAGTTTATAAAATTCAACTTGAAATCTATTATGAAAAGGTAAACCGTTCATTTTACGAATTTTCTATTCATTCGCGTCAAAATTTTTAGACTGCATCTCATATATTTTTAAAAATCGTGAAAAAAAATATTAATATTTTTTTTTAACTCAAATAATACCTACGAATAATTAATAATAATTGAATACATACATATCGCTCACTCCTTTCAAGAAAGTCATAAATCAAAAAACTTGATTTTTCAGGAGAACGTTTTTAATGTTTTAAAATATAACACAATGCACTAAAAATAAATATCAAGCCACTTATTGAACAATTTACTGTGCAACATATCTTTTTAGGTAAAATCTGAAGGTTTTTTTTCCATTTGAAAAATATTTAATATATTTAAAAAATATTAAACAATACATTTTCTTCAAAATGCGAAAACAACATTTTCTGCCCTGTAGCGGGTAAATATTAAGTTAAAAAAATGCCTGTTTTGCTGGGATATAGTACATTTTCTGGGCATTTTAAAAACATGCATAACCGAAAATTGACGATTTTCGATTTATGACGTTCTTGAAAGGAGTGAGCGATATGTTTTAAACACATTTTACAACTTCAGATAACATTCACACTCTTTTTAATGCATTTTTTTATCTACGTATAGTTTGATTTTCGTTATTTCTTTAAAAATAATATTTTTCACGTGTGAGCATATCGTAGTCATACAGGAGAAAGTGACCAAGTGCATTTCTTACAAAAACGTGATCGTTGACTATTTTATATATTACTAGCTTAATATTGCCCTGAAAAAAATCCCAATGAATTTTAAATTTGGAAGTATAATATATTGACTTATTAAAAATCACTAACTGCATTGATATTTATTTTCTTGCCAAGCAAAAGTGACTTAAATGGACCTCCTGAACATTTTACATTTTGTTAGTTAGTCACTTTCTCCTGTACGACTACGAAATATAAAGCGTTTCTTACTAAGACATTATTATTTTTTTATTTATTCATGTATTTATTTCGTAACTCAATTATATTTAAACTACTCAAAAAATTGCATTATCTATTTTTTTTCTAAGTAAATAAACTTGATTCGTCCAGAACATTGACTTATTGTCAAATGATAAAAATTCCTAAAGAAGAATAGAACATTTTCGCTCACACGATGAAAAATAAATGTCTCAAAAGTTGCAGTTTAGTTTTTGGCAAGTTTCGAAATTGACCCATTGAAATTCGAGTCACGGCAAACAATGGATTTTGAAACGGCATCATGACGTCATTATGTATAATAATATGCAAGGTAAAGCTATATTTAGCAGCAAGCACATAGTTAGTGACCGCGTTCGATGCACTTACTCTACTTTAGTTAAACTTTCCTGTATCACTTCCGTCAGCGCATCTTGTGTGGATCTGCCGATAAAACACACTTCTAAGTCGGAACTATCGGCTGGTCGACACTTTCACTCGCGGCGTATAACTTGAAACTATAGTTAAACACGGTAAATGTGTTACTTATTGATTTGGCATTAACTTTCTGAAATAAAATAATAATAATAATAATAAAACCCTTATCCGCACCCCAATGGTGCATAGGGCACTGCGTCATATAAACGCAGTGTTATCTTGATCGTTTACACATGAAGGAAAGGTGATCAGCCCTCCGCTTCAGGTACCAGTCCAGGGTAATATTGAAAAAATATGACAGTGAAAAAATCACTTATATTTATATTACCCCCTTGGGAATGGAACCCGGGACCTCCAGAACGGTAGCCAAGCGTGCTGAACATTACACTACGGAGGCGTAACATAACATAAATAACATAACGATAACATAAAAAATAATATAATAATATAATTACATTTTGTTATCTCAACAATCAAGATTGTGTGAAAAAATGCATCATAAACGATTAAGTAGTCCTTACTCGCAATAATTAAATGAAAAAAATATGTTTTTTAGAATGTATATTTAAAAAAATACTTTTATATATTTTTTTTACTTTTTTACTTTTTTTAACCCCTTACAATTACTCATTTCTTTTCAAAGTCGTATGTTTATTTTGTCCGCCTCCGTAGTGTAATGGTCAGCACGCTCGGCTACCGTTCTGGAGGTCCCGGGTTCGATTCCCAAGGGGGGTAAAATAAATATTAGTGATTTTTTCACTGTAATATTTATTCAAAATTACCATGGACTGGTACCTGAAGCGGAGGGCTGTTCACCTTTCCTTCATGTATAAACGATCAAGATAACACTGCGTTTATATGACACAGTGCCCTATGCACCATTTGGGTGCGGATAAGGGTTTTTTTATATTTATTTTGAAGAAAACTTATTTTTTCAAGTTTAAAGAAAAAAATTAAATACGTCAAAATAAGTTACCTAGGCTTAAAGAAAATTAAGTTGCGATTTATCGTATTATGATTTATGCTGGGCCTTGAGAATAATTCGCATTAAAATCGATCATTGTGTGAAAAGTGCGTCATAAGCGCTTATTTTATAGAAATATTTCTTAAGTACCTGTATATGTATTAATACCTGTATATGTCTTAAATACCTGTATATGTATTAAATACCTGTATATGTATTAAATACCTATACATCATGGTTATTGTGGTTATGCGGAGAGCTGTGAAAACCCGGAGAATGAGGCCCTAAACATTAAAGGCCTGGCAAAGCTTTGTCTATCTCTTTGTATTCGTTTCTTCTTCAGTACAATACAATATAAAGTAACCATCTTTTGTGTTAGTGTCATTGAACAAATTCCAAACGCACTTAACCTTACCCATATTCTATCGGAACACATTGGGTGCTTACTGTAACGTATTTTTAATGCAAATGTAATGGATTTTAAGTTTGCTACAAAATAAATAAATTACATAATAAAAATGTTACTCTGTTTTAAAATCACTTTAAATATTTAATTTTAACTTGATTCAAAACCGATAGACTTGAATATTTTATTATAACTGAATATTTATAATAAAATATTCAAAGTGATTTTAAAATAAAGTAACATTTTAATTATAAAATGGAAAATCACAAATTTAGTGCTTCAAATATAAATTACAAATAAATTACGTTAAATAAGATGGAAACACGAAATAAATAATACAAAAAAAACACCAAAAATCATATCAATTACAAGTATTAAAGAGCTCTCCTCTCCAAGCACAAGAGTCTCATTTTTTGAGATCGTAACTAGTATAAGATATTTTAAAATTAGAAATGTCTAGCAAACGAATAAATTATAATATTTTTTGTAACTATGAAATAAAAACATACAAAAAATGGAAAACAAAAAGGTTTAAAGCGCCCTTAAGACGAAATTTTGCAAAATTTCCGCTAAATAAATTAGCCAATTCGTATTAATATGATGGCCAGACTTCATCTTTGTTGAGCTGTCAATATAAATTGCTGCTATGGGAAGAAATATAATTTTTTGAACTTTTTTTTATTACTTAAACCAGCCATCACTTAAAATTAGTCGTAAGCCCTGTATATACCCAGACTTCCGTATTCTTCAATTCGTCAATAAAAATAACTTCCAATGTATATTATTAATATTCAGAAGAAAACCCCAAATTAGTGTACAAGGATTTGGACTTATTTATCACTTAAACCAGCCTATTCCATATTATTCTTCATCAATCTTGATATGTCAATATAAATAACCCTTGAATGGAGAAACCCAGATTTGTAAACAAGGATTTGGACACACTGAAAATGTTGTGAATATTTTCCTGACAATATCAGTAAGACCGGACGCTTTGAATATTATGTATTATAAACGTGAAAAATTACATAAGTTCGGTAATTTTTCCCGCCAGTTCGAGGTTTCGCTCTTGACCATGAGTTGGCATAATTTGAAACTAAAGAGCTTTATGCAATGTCTTCCGGTGACTCATGAATACATATCATATTGTGATTACATAAAACATATTAGTTTCGGTAGCTTTGCGGTGACTAAACATTCATAAATGTTTATTCATAAAGTAAACGAAAAGTGACAATATGGTATATTTTCACTCGACACTAATATCGTATTTCCGCGCGCAATTTTTTCATAATGTGTATTGGAATTAGTTTTTTAGAATATAATATTACGTATTAAATAATATTTCTACATATTTTTTCAAACTTTTAATAACTCTTTTATTTTGAAAACCTTATATTTATTAGGTTTAACTTTTGTACCGACATTTCTTGGTGGAACAGCATTTATATAATAAAATAATTACAAACTTATATAATTTTTTCCACATAAATTTTATTTGACCAGCGACCGGGTTTTGTTGTAACCGATATTACCAGTCTAATGATGTCGGTTACGACGGAACCTGGTCGCTGATCAAATAAAACAAAGTTTATTTTTTACTCTACCATTTATTTATTTCTAATTATTTAATTCTAACTTAACTTTCTAACTATTAAATACTAATTTGTATGCATTTCAAACCATTATATTAAAAAAAGATTTTTTTAACACAAAAGCGGTATTTTAATAAAATAAAAACAATTACTTAGAATGTTACCTGGGTTTAAAGAAAATTAAGTTGCGATTTATCGTAAGTGCCTTAAATAAGTCAAACAAAATTGCAATATGAAACATTATTAAAAACATTACAAAAAATGGATATTTGTTTGCCATTCCATTTATCTTTTGCGCATAGATAGCCTTCGAAAGCTCTTGTTAATTCTTTAAATTAGCATCACTTATGACGTTTTTTTAAAACAATATTTTTTATATAGAAATTTAACAGAACATTAACATAAATACATTTACAATAATGAATAACAAAAAACAGGTAATTGTAACATTCAAATTACAAAATATCACAAATGTTAAATGAGTTAAAAATAAACAGCAACAATAAAATATAACAAAAGTTAAAAAGATTAATAGGCAGACTTAATTTAGAGCCAAAGTAAAAATAATAAATAAATAATATACTATTCTTATAACAAATTAATGTACTATTCTTCACATTTCTAAGTCCATTTATACCCTTAGTGGGGGACAGAAGGCTGAAAAAGAATGAGATCATTTAACGAAGAAAACTTTAAAATATTAAACATTTTTTTAAATCAAATCGTCTTGTCAATATGACTTACGATTTACTTTCTTTCTCCAGTCAATATAAATCTTAGTTAGATTGTCAAAAGTATATAAACTGTCGTTTTTACTATATTTTATTCAATATATTAATTTATTTCAGCTTGAAGATGAAGATGATAGTAGGCCTAGCAGTTCTGGCGGTAGTGTGCGCAGCTGCGAATGCGCAGTTCGCCAACGGAAGGATCTTGGAGCCCCCAGAACCCAGCGCATGTGCACAGAGAATCATCCACGAGAGATCACCTGATGGTAAGCTTTCATATTCATTCAACTAACTCAGGTTCCCAAAGTGTGCGCCGTAGAAAGTCAAGAGGGGCGCCGTGAGTCGATGCTCTATCATTATCCGAAACCACAAATATTCTCGGGTACCTATAAAGCAACAATTTATATTTTTAGACCTAGCATTTTTCTATCCAACTACTATTATTGTAGGTACCTATTTCTTTCGACTGTAATGTATATATACATACGTATATAGTCACATTATCTATTCCAAATAGCTTACTAAAGGAGGGCGACGTGACAAAATACTAAACTTGTAAGTGCGCCGCAGGCTGAAAAAGATTGGGAACCCCTGAACTAACTCTTGTTTGGAGCATACTGTTAATGGAATTGGAACGTGCACTATCGGGCAGGCAGAACGGGGGCGGCTGCTGGCGTTTGAGATGTGGTGCTACAGGCGCATGTTGAGGATTCATTGGTCGGAACATGTAGGGAACAACGAGCTATTCTGCTGTTCTCTACCTCATAAATTTTGTTTTACTGTTCTTTCCTCACTCATTCGATCCACATGTCCAAACCATCTCAACACAACTTTGCATTACTCTTGCATTATTTTATTAATTTGAACTGATTTCATCTATAGATCTCAGCTGTCCAAACTCAAAACACAGTCAGGGACTTTTTTGTTGTTGTACGTTTTATTTGCATTTTTGGACTAAGTACATTCTACTTAGTCCAAAAATGCAAAAAAACGTACCTACTACAAAAAATGTCCCTTACTGTGCTTTAAGTTTGGACAGCCGATCTTGCCATAGCACATATAATATATTTGCAATTAAAGCATAAATACACATAATAAATATATTTAGACCAAATGTTCACAAACGTTCAACCCATGAGTGACATAATGGATTAAACAGTGAATGTTACACGTATATAAAAGTGATGACTTAAATCACCCTATAACAGGCCGTATGGTCTATAAATGCCCAGAGTTTCATATCATCTATGGTCAGATATAAATAAAAAATCTTGGCAAAACTCTAATCAAATATATCATAATATATCGTCGTTAGGGTAAAAATCCGGTCGTTGATAAATAAAAAATTGATAAAATCTGTTTGATACTTCTCGTAATAATAATAATTAAGAAAACAGCAACACGTTTACAAATATGATAATATTATGAAAATAAACACATGTATATATATCCGACATCCAACACACTCTTACATAATCCTAAGCGGTGATAAAAATAATAATAAATATAAAAAAAAACGTCCCATTTTCTCGTATAAATTTCTCGGAAGCGTTCAATCGAAAGTCGTGGGATAAGACAGACAAGTAGGTAGGTACCGGAGGCAGGTAGGAGCAAGTTTTTTTTTATGGAAAAAGAAATCACAGGTGTTGTCGAGTTTTGTATAATATTACAGTGTATTCACGTGAATGGTCCCATCCCAAACCTTCGAGGTGAACGGTCTATCCTTGAACTTGCTCTCCAGCGTGGGTAGAGGAGTTTACAGCATCTCCGGTCACAGGCGACATAAGAAGAAAATAATCAGCAAGATAATAATGCCACGAAACAATCAATTATTGATGAAGATACTATTATTTGTCTGGTATTAAAAAATATTTTTAAGTTGATAAATAAAAATAATTAAATTATAAATCGCATCGAGTTGTGGTCCCGTGGTCAGAAGAGTTTACAGCATCTCCGGTCACAGGCGTCATACGAAGAAAATAATCAGCAAGATAATAATGCCACGAAACAATCAATTATTGATAAAGACACTATTATTTGTCTGGTATTAAAAAATATTTGTAAGTTGATAAATAAATTTAATTAAATTTTAAATCGCGTCGGGTTGTGGTCCCGTGATCAATGTCACGGACTCAGCAGTCAGAGTTAGTGAGATCGAACCCACTCAAACACAATTTGATACCTTTTTTTAAAATCTGGAATATATCCAATTATATGAGTTATTTTTTCATATATTTTTTTGACATCTCAAAGACTCCATTATCTGTGCCTTGATTATCTGAAGTGTTTTAAAAAGGAAAATAATAATAATTTTGTATAATTTATATAGCCTAATTTTTATATTATTTTTTGAGATCTCAACATAGACGAAGAAGAATATGGAAGTCTGGGCATTTACGGGTACGTAAATACGACCGTCATAGGCTGCTTTAAGTGATCATTTTACACACGTGTAACATTCACCAATTCTACCCACGATTGACAATCACAAAATACATAGTATTTTTTTCTCTGAACAGATTTCTTGCTGTAATTCTATTACTATTAATTAATGTCTAATCCAGAGGAATGCGAGACACAAGTAAGCACTCATCTTATCAAAAGCTTTTGAAATTCCAGTTCCACGAAATGAAATGATTTCCTGTAAATCCAGTTTCGTAACTATCACATATCACTGTCACTTTTTGTATCACCTTCCTTTAGTACGGCCGGTAGGTAGGTACTACGCGCAGTCGGCAATCACATGAGGTAATTCCTCGTGACATACGGGTTAACCCTTTTCACGCTTTGCCCGTACCACATACGGGCACAAGAATGGGTCTTTGCGGATTTGCTCGTATCTGGAACTGACACAAAAATGGACCTTTGTAGAATTGCCTATATTTGGAACTTACACAACAATGGGTCTTTGCAGATATGCCCGTATCTGGAACTGACACAAAAATGGATGTTTGTAGAATTGACCATATCTGGAACTGACACAACAATCGGTCTTTGCGGATTTTCCCGTATCTGGTACTGACACAAAAATGGGCCTTTGTGGATATCTGGTAGGGGGACCAAAAAAAATGGGCCTTTACGGATTTGCCCGTACCTGGTACGGGCACCCCAGCAAAAAAATAGCTCAAATTGATTTTACCGTAGTAACAGTGGTAGTACTTGATTATAATGGAGTTATAGGCTAGAAATACTACATGGAAAAATCTTTGTGTATCTAAGATTAGTTTTAAAAGTAGTTAAAAAATCTTCTTAGTTTAAATAATCGATAAAAATATTTTTTAAATCATTATAACTGGAAAATATCGGTATTTGACGCCTTGTGTAATGCATTATTTTATTATCAGAAATATTAAAAAACCTCCTATTTTTACAAGTAAAACTTTCATTAAAACTCTTCAGTCAAAGGGTTAATAAACCACAGCCGGGGTACTACAAAGACTTGTGATGTTTAGAGAGTAGTTTAACCTGTTGCAACATCTTCTGCTTCAATTATATCCTGTCAAATTACTACCATATCGAAATCATTGCTTGAATTATTAGTTATTGTGGGATTACTGCAGAGTTGACCTACCATTAGACATGAGTCGTACGTATACGACCTGATCTTAACCGTTTTAGTACTGAAATATTTTCTTGTATTTATTTATTTAAAATGTACAGAAAATAAATAAATGCATTGGCGGGCTTATTGCTAAAATGCAATATCTTCCAACCAACCAAAAACAGACTTATGATATTGATCAAAACGTTTGGTACAGCTGTTTGCAATCAGAGGGTAGATAGTACTTTTAAAAAACATTTAAACATTAAAAAAAACAAAATACAAGATATGATAATATTATATATGCGAAGGAAAAATGGAGTTTAGGGAAGGAGGTCGATGGAAAAAACTAAGGGAGGGAAAAAACTATATAAATAGTATGCTAAAATTGCTGAAGACTTTTTGTGGATAAATGGTCCATTTTGAATTTCGTGAACATCGTACGGGCGAAAGAAATAAGTTTTCACATTAAATATATTTCAATTTTTCGATTGAAATTAGTTAAAATTCTTTATTTCTGAATATTATTGACGATTCAGGACTTCAGAAACTCGCACTTTTATATTCTCATTCATCTATTATAATGTTGAGATATCAATATTTAAAAAATATAAATATACATACAACTCCTGACTGGACAAGCCCCAGGTTTGTTAACAATGATATCGAGACATTCAAAATATTTTGAATTTTATTTTAGTTTTTATATTTTTACATTAAATTTGACTAATAAAGAATCTTCGATAAGAAGTCAAATGTACCCCGAGCAACAATTTTTAAAACCATTGAAATAATATTATTTCCATATTTTATAAAATAATTACGATATAAATAAATTATTTTATTAATAAAAGAAAATTTGCACATGATTTGAATAAGTTATAAATCATAATAAGACAGTGAAAGTGTTTTTATAGGCTGTAATGATCAGCGATAATTATTTTTTATTGATCAATTATCATTTAAACACAATGCCTTACCCAAAAATATTATTACGCTTTCATATAAAATCTGAATTATACAGTTAATTTTAAAGTATTTATATTTAATATATCGTAACATAACACTCTATTATTTTTTCATCTACTGGTATATAAATTTAAAGTATATAAAACGCAATTTTACTTATTGAAATAAAAATAAATATTTTATCTTTTTTACCCGCATAAATGCAATATCGCTGTGTTTTATTGTGAAACTAGAAAATTCTTTATCAATTTTGAGACACTATTTAGTATGCACTACAGCAGAGGTTCCCAACCTTTTTGTGCTCCAGAGCACATTCCAAAATATCGGTAAGGTGGCGGGCGCCACCTATTTTTAATCGACTTATTTTTAAGTACTGTCAGTAAAGGAATCACTCATACATACAATATCGCAAACATACGGACGTATTTAATAAAGCTACCAAAAAAATAATCTAACAAATACATAAACACATTGCGAGACCGAGTAAGAAATACCGACATCCGGAGCATGTGTAAGACGGAGGATATCGTGAGGAGGGGACGACAACGAAGGCGATACTGGAATGACCATATAAACAGAATGTCAGAAGACAGACTTCCACGTATCGCCCTTCAAGGAAACCCTGAAGGACGCAGACCCCCAGGCAGACCTCCGAAAAGATTGAAATACAGCTGGGAGTCCACATCCCAAGAGCGACTTGCGGAGGCACAAACAGATCCCTAGGATCTGCAAAAAGAAGAAGAAAAGAAGAAAAAGAAGAAGAAATAAATAAATATAATTGACATTTTTAATTACGAATCATTCCACGGGCGCCATGCGGCCATGGTGCCCGCGGGCACGGGGTTGGGAACCTCTGCACTACAGCAATAGGGAAACTAATAATATGCTCGGCAAAATTTCTGCATGATTTAATTTATAGCAGTTCTAACCTCAATAACCCTATCTCACTAACCAAACCTCGTAACCTTACTCTAACCCCGTAACGTAGTGTTCGGCATAAACACGGAAATTTAATCATGAAATTTCGCATCATTCAGTCATGTCGTATTTGATTGCATGTCATAAACAATTTTCTCTCATATAATTTTATAAATAAATATTACAAAATGTCACGGGCAAACCAGTGAGGGGATATTATTATAATTTAGTGTACGATGAAATAAAAATAAAACATATTTACGACATTTCGAGTGCGTCCAAATATTTGTTCACAAATCTGGGTTATCTCCAATTATAGGAGTATTTTTCATGTTATTTTTTGACATCTCATCAAAGATGAAGAAGAATATGGAAATCTGGGCATTTACGGGGCTGACGACCGTCATAGGCTGGTTTAAGTGATCACTTTACACACGTGTAACAGTCACCAATTCTACTCATTATTGACGACCACACTACTCAAATTCTTGGAATTTCTATATATATGCATCAATTTTGAAACATTGTTCTTGAATCACTAGAAGTTCATTAGAGACATCTGTTGGTGAGATGAAAAGAAGCTTTTCATTGAGCAGATACTCTTTTATTAGTATGTGAGGTCCGAATCTTGGATTATAATCACACACATGAGAAACGCCAGAAAATGTCATTTTCATACTAATATTTACTCCTCTTAAAATTAATATTTACTTTTGTATGGATTATGTATTGATTAAAAGCTAACTTAAAAGTGTACAAATGGCATCTACACTTTTTTCGCTTAAATCAAAGAATGGGTTCAAAGCCCGACGATTAACAATATAGGGTGAATTTAAAGATGTCGAATTCCTTTATAATAAATTACGACCTACACGTTCACTGCTCACTTTCGATTTCCAGGTAACTGTAAAAAGAAAGCAAGGCAGGAATATCCGCCAACAATAATTCAGGTTCACATAATCTACCTTGGTTTTTTTGCCATCATTCATGTCAAAATTATGCGCGCAAAAACAAGGCTGTTGAATTTATGGACAGAGAGAGAAAAGCCAAGGAGTTACTTATTAAAACAACATGGGAGATACATACGTGGCATTTCCATAGATATTTACCGCAATCTCTTTACTTACGAATGATATATTATAAACCTATAAAATTTTATCTAAAAATTAACTACGAAGCAGGCTACCATGTACCTATCAAAGTTCATGAATGTACTATTAAAAACCTTTCATTTTACTTTTTTTCAAATATCTTCATTCTGTAATTCAATAACATCATAACTTTGACGGATATGAGATAAATGATACAAATTTAATTGGAATAGGTTAATGAAAGCATGAAATCGATAACTTAATAACATCGACAAGTATATAATACAAATTTAATTGGAATAAGTTAATGAATTTTGGATTCACGGTTATCTAATATATCATTTGATTAAATTGTCATTCGTAATTAATATATTAGAAATATGTTTGAAATTCTACGTTTCACGCAATACTGTTAAAACAGTATGTATTGTAGGAATATAAAGAAAACTTATTATTTCAGCAATTTTCATAATAAATTTCTAGCGCATGAATAGGACATCTTTAAAAAATGTCCCCAAGAAAGTCACCATCTACCTATTGTTCTTATTTATAAAAAAATGAGCATTTCGAGCAAGTAGGGACGTTTCGTTTTGCCCATGGATTTTTTTCGATATGAACATGCAGTTGTTATAATCCCAGTCTCTCTCTTTTTACATCTACACAGCATGTAGATGACCAATTATTTTTTACCAAATATCGAACGCACCTGTGTTGCCATGATATGATGTGATCAGACTCGATAATTTGTCCAGATTTCCCCAGCTGACTACAGACTGCATGTTTAATACAAAAGGTTACTTCAAAGCGAGGTGTGGTCAGGTGATACTCCTAAATAACGTGCAAATGGTCATCGCCATGTTGCACAGGTCAATGAAATCGAATACACTTACACACCTACTCCAATGCAAACAATGAATTCGACAAAAAGCAATAAAAAAAATAAAAATTGGGATAATTATTGTCTTTGGTTATTTATTAACAAGCTTAACAACTCATAACGTGACGAATTCTTTTCAAACGCATCCATGACTCGTCATTTTCATTAATGGCTGTCTGTATGTTGAATGAATAAAATGATAAGTTTTTATGTGTGAGAAATAAATATAAATATATATATTTATATAAATAAAAGTAAAGAATATTCCATATCACAGAATATCACAACAATAATTAGCCTTAAAAAGTTTTTTTTTGCAATTTAGCTAGTCATCACCTTACATTTTGACAATTAATCTAAACAAATAATGGTCTTGTCATGCGTAAAATGACGTAAATGTTGAATGAAC
Organism: Brachycentrus maculatus; assembly: GCF_059751285.1. Taxonomy (NCBI): domain Eukaryota; kingdom Metazoa; phylum Arthropoda; class Insecta; order Trichoptera; family Brachycentridae; genus Brachycentrus; species Brachycentrus maculatus. The sequence goes on along the minus strand of NW_028281053.1, from coordinate 1,119,249 downwards.
CAAAAGAAATGAAAATAAATATTAAAGAGAAATAACAAAATCTATCCATTATCAGGCCAACATTTTCTATTCAACATAGATTTAAGCAATTTTTTTATTCTCCATTTTCGGTATTATTTAGTAATTTATCTAATATTCTTAACTTATGGTATTTTTGATAGTTTGGTTGATTTTAGATGTATGTATACATAAGTAACTAACTAACTAACCATCACGCCGCTTCCCCGCAGGGGTAGGCAGAGAGAATCGAACGCCACACCACTCTGTCTTTGCAAACATTCTTTGCCTCTTCTACATTCATGCATCTCCTCATACATACCCTACGATTATTACGACTCCTGACCCGGCCGCTTTCAAGTATTTGACATACCTGATTGTGCCAAGTTTTCCTCGGTCGTCCCCTGCTTCTTTTTCCAACCACATTCGCCTCATAAATTTGTTTAACCGTTCTTTCTTCACTCATACGCTCCACATGTCCAAACCATCTCAACACACCTTTCTTAATTTTATCGATAATGCTTATCTCAGCCTTACATTCTTTCCTTTTTTCATCATTCGAACATCTATCAAACATCGTTTTGCCACACATTCGTCTGAGCGATCGCATTTCGACTGCACTCAGTCTGCTTTCATCCTTCTTTTGCCAACTCCATGCTTCGCTTCCATACATAAGGGTTGGAACCAGAACTCCATTGTGTACTGCCAGTTTAGCTTCCGCTGATAGATAGATTTTTATTTGCTAAAACTGATTTTAGTGCACCATTCACTCTGTTCCCAGCATTCACTCTCCTTTCTATGTCTTTATCAATCTTTCCATCCCTAGAAAACATACTACCCAAATATATGAAATCATCTACCTGTTCCAAAATCTCCCAATTTACTTTATACATAAGTATACATGTAATGGTATAATGGAAATAAACCCACAAATTTAGGCACAGGATAGAGTTAGTTGTAGTTTCTCCCGAGGCATCATTTTTCACCGCGAGTCGACAAACATGAAAAGGAAATCTCTTGTTAAAGTCACAATCACGACTTTTGTATAAACACAAAACGTCACGTAGATATCGAGTACTGGCAGAAGGTATCGTGTAATGAAAAAGTCGGAAAAATTCCGATTCTATTAGCTTTAGTGAAAACGTGCGAATGAGTTAATAATTTGTGAGAAAATAACATCCACGAGGCCATGATCAAATGTGTACCTAGTACGGTGATACCTCGGCTTACGAAATGTTTTCGTTCCGCAAGTTAGCTCGTAACCCAAAGCAATTATTCTCATGATATCAAATCCTTACTCTGGTATTTCTGACCAGTTTGGGCAAGCAGTGCGGTTAGGGACCAGAAAAGGAAAAAATGAGTCGTCAACATACGAGATAGACAAATAATCAAAAAATACAGTAACAAGTTTCCACAATTCTGAAATGTATCGAATCCTTACGCAATCGGTATTTCTAACCATAGGTAATCAGCAAAGTTAACTTTGCATAGTAAATATTTAAGCTATTCACAAACCAAATAATATTCTGATTTTAGAAACATTTCAATGGAATTTATATACTAATCTGTATTTAGCAATGTTTGTATGTGTTGTCACAAGCAATTTACACCTTTTTCTTAATACGAGTTTGAGGTATTTTTACAATTAAACAAGACAGTAAATTACAAAGTGAGATATTGACCTTAACCTAGATGGGTAACCTATTGTAAAACGTTATAATATTGTTATTATACATATGCTTTTATTCATCTTATTCTGCCTAATATAAACACCCAAGTGGTGCAAAGGGCACCGCATCGAATCGATGGACCGAAAACTCGATCGATTGTATGAATGTCCTTTGCGTCATGTTTTCACATTCAAAAGTGGAAAATATTAAATATAATTCAAATGAGTAAAGGTACTCAAAATGAGGTATTACTGCTACGTGGGGAAGGGTATGGAGCATGAATTATAGGTACCATGGACAAGGAAAATAATAATATCAACAATAGTTGAGAGTTGACACACTCTGTGTTTGAGATCATACCCACGCTCGTACTACCCTGTCAAAGTTGTAGAAGTATACATTGCTAACATGTACATCCGTTTAAGGAGTAATTCAATAAAAATCTTTGTAAAATGGATCAATCCATTTCTCAGAAAACGCTTCTGCATAGCAGTACTTTATTGAAATTCTATTCAAAACAATTAAAACTTTTTTTATCAAACAAAAACCAACTATATTTCCACTAATCATCGAAGAAAAGCGTTATTGTCTGGATGTTTTTACGAACGCATCAGATGTTTGAATCAAATAACCCCTGACACTGAAAACCTATGCGAAGATTTTCATCCAGGATTTTTCTATTTTTACTGAAATAAGACATTGAATTCACATTGAATAGATTATAAAGTGTTTTACAAATAAACTATGGGACTCCTTGTTCGTAATCCAAATTTCCATTCGCTAGCCGAGGCATTAGGCCATCACCAGGCAGAATCCTGGGTCCTTCGTAACCCGGGTCGTTCGTATCCCGAGGTTCAACTTTACAAACCGACCACATACCTATATGTAAATTATTTATCTGAATCAAACAATGTAAAGAGACAAGAAGATCTTCTCGGGAATATTAACGAATTATGTAAATTTTGGTGGCGTGTTTCTGAGTCATTGGAATTTCAAAATGTCCTTTAGCTAATTGGATTTTAACACCACTGAGAAAATTATTTAGGCACATATAACTTGATTTGAATGGGAATCACGTATTTTTATGGGTTAATTTATTTAAATTTGACGTGTTGAACAGGGGGCCGGATTTACCCAAGAATCCCCAAATTCCAGGGCCTGATGTGACATTAAAAACTACATAATATGGATAACTTTAACAACTTTACTTGTCGACTTTTGTTTCTTTACTTGTCGACTTTGGCATTTTAAAACTGTTTGTCGATCAGTGTTGTCAGGAAGTTAATGATACCGAAATTAAATTTAATGAATATTATGTGTATACATTACGTACTTAAAACCATGGCATATGTAATCGATGCCCTGCGTCATCACTTAATTACTGTAATGGTGTATGTTTATAAATATGTATGATTTTTTTTATCTACAATATTGCAAATATTATCTTACTCCAAAATACAAAATGAAGAAAAAACTAAAATAATTTTATCCTGTCATTCTTTTGTTTTGAGTCAAATGTTCGTTATTTTTTTCTTTATTTTATTTGCTTTATTTAACTGAACTTTGATTTATCAAAAATCGAGTAGAACAAATATAAATAAAGAATAAAAATAACAACAGCAAAAAATAAATAAAAAAAATATACTCCAGATTTCTAAAGCAGAAATATACCAATGAAAGCAAACGGGGAGATTTCATAAACATGCACAAAATACAACCAACTTTTCATGACCGTTAATAATAAAAAAATAATAAAACATTATTTTAAGTAATAAATCAATGGAAGGAATCCATTGCCGATGGGTTTGGTGTAAATGCGGTACGATTCAATCAAATTAATTGAGGTCACCCATATCGTCAGCTTTCACTGTCAACTGCCATTGTTCACAACGAACACGTTTTTCTCCGTCGGTAATAAAAAATACTTCTTGTGGTTTCTTGATATTGTGCCGCTTCCTTGTATTTCCTGCAACTTTCATCTTTACGATATTTTGATTTATCCGATGATTGACACCTGCATCTACCGATTTAAAAAAAAATTAGGCCAAGTATTCGATAAATCGCAACTTAATTTTCATTAAACCCAGGTAACATTTGTCGTGATTGAATTTTTTGGTTAAAATACTATTTTTGTATTAACAAAATAAGTTTTTCTTCGAAATAAATATATGATTTTGAAAATAACATAGTTTTTGAAATAAGGTGTTTAAAAAAATATATACATATCTTCATCTTTCTTCTTCAAACCCTTATCCGCACCCCAATGGTGCATAGGGCACTGCATCATATAAACGCAGTGTTATCTTGATTGTTAACATATGAAGGAATGGTGATCAGCCGCCCGCCTCATGTACCAGTCCAGGGGAATATTGAATAAATATTAGAGTGAAAAAAATCACAAATATTTATTTTCACCCCCCTTGGGAATCGAACCCGGGACCTCCAGCACAGTAGCCGAGCGTGCTGACCATTATACTACGGAGGCAGACGAAAAAATATATATATATTATATATATATATAAATATATACATTAAAAATATATTTTGCCTTTATATATATGTATATATATATATTCTAAAAAATGTTGTAATATCTAAATTCACTACAAAACAAATGAAGAAATGTATATCTACGTATTGTGAAGCTCTTCAAATGTGTAATACAATAGTATACGAAATTTACGACTTATAAAGTAAATGTTGAATTTGATTTAAATTAGATAACATAATCTGTGTCATGAGAAATTTTACACACATACTATAATGAGAGGGACATACGGGACACAATGAGAGTGCTTATTGTAAAGTATTATTTTTGAGTTATTTCATATAATGTCATAAAGTTTATTTTCTCACTTTTCATAGCGTAATAGCAAATTTTTATCACATATTGTGGTTGCAATATATTATCGTATGTGAGTATCGTATACATTTTTTTTAAACTGTAAGAAATGTCATAAAATTTTCCGAATATGTATGTTTATTTTTTGTGAGCTTTTTTTAACATACACTCTAAATGTGATTAAATTCGTTAAAAATATACATTATTTTTAGGCTCAAAAAACGATACTTACGTCGTCGGTATATGACGGTCGGTACTTATCTTCTTCTTACCCTTATCCGCACTCAATGATGCATAGGGCACTGCATCGTCCTGACGCAGTGTTATCTCGGTCGTTTCTTACACGAAGGCAAGGTGATCACTCCTGCGCTTCAGGGACTAGTCCAGGGTAATATGGAATAAATATTAGTGTGTAAAATCACTAATATTTATTTTCACCCCCCCCAGGGGGGATTGGATTCCCAATCGAGCCCGGGACCTCCATCCAGCACGGTAACTATATTTAGTATTTATTACACCACAGAGGCGGTACTTATAGTCGGTTTATAAGTTTTTCTTACACTTTGAGGTTATATGAACATTAAAATGTATAAATAAATACATATTAAACAAAGGGACGAAGATTATAAATTTATTTAGCAGTTATTATTTCAATTGTCATAATTAAGATTTTCACTAAGTAACTTTCAATTTTATTACGCAGACGTATTCTCTTCCTTTCACTAATGAAAAACCATAACATTCCCTTATTTAGAAAAATAGTTTTTGTTAACTTGAAGATACTATGGATAAAAATGTGAGAAAGTATGCAACAAGACGTGTAGAAAAGTTGGTAAAAAGTAGATCTTGCAATTTCCTTGGGAATTTTTCGCAAATGTGTTATAAACTGTTGACAATGGAATCTGCTAGTTTGTTTTACATAACGATGTAATATTTTCACTGGATTTGTGAAATATTTAAATCGAGCTCGACATTCGACATCTATTTTTTTTATTTTTTTTTATTGATCTAAATTGTATGCATTTATTTTAATCACAATTTTAAACATATTTACAACAATTTTTTGCAGAGACCCACCAAGCCACCTTGTGTGTCTTGTCGGTGGAGTTCTTTTTGAATAATTTTTTTATTGTTTTTAACGATTTTAACCTTGCCTAGCCGAATAAGAGAGAAAAATTAAGAATATAAACATTTTACACTTTTCATAAAATTATCTGTTGATCATTCTCCCATTCCTTTATTTTGCCTATGTGCCATATTTTTTATTTTGACCTCGTACGTCCGTCGTCAACAAATTAAAAATGTTCGGAACGATATATTGCAGTGTTCGGCTCCCATATTTACTGTTGATTCTTGGGACTATCAAACCTTCGTTGTGTGTAAATCGTGTATCATGGTTGTGTACTAAAAGATTTCGATATTTTTGTCTAGTTTGTTGTTCAACGATGATACTCATCCACAATATACCACGTACCGGCAGTAATTTTAAATGTTTATGTATCAAGATTGGATTATCCCTTTGATTATATATACGGCTGGATACAATTGTTTTCATATTTGCCCCCCGCAAACTTAATAATCAAAACCTTTACATATCTCTATAGAAGTTTGCTTCTAGATTCTAGATCAGTAGTATCATTAGGTACTTTAAATCCTTCAACAATTACATAAAATTGAAGAAAAAAAACACGATTCATCTATATTTCTAGCATATCTCTTTCTTTCATATTTCCAGGGATTTTTTTTCATGTAGGTAACGCGGTGGAACGGCGTTCCGACACTTTTTTTACGGATATGCATATATTTTTTTAATTTTCAAAATCAATTAGACGGAACAATATTTGCGCCTACGTAATTACAATCTTTATTTATATAATTCGTCAAAATGATAAAATATTGTATTTCAATGAATATTTAAATGAAATTTAATTTTTTTTTTTAAAAAGCTTGACATGATGTGAGTTCCGGGACCTTTTTTGTTTAAAAAAAGACCTGTATTTTTCATAGCAGGAACGAAAACTACACACTCCTTTGAGTTTCGCTTTGAGAAATATAAACTTCAACAGTATAATCATTCATACATAGATAGCTCTAATAAAATATGCAAATGATTAATCCATATCGACAATAAATTTCACTTTACGACCTTTCGATAATCAATCATTAAATTCATCATAATTATTTGAGACGTTGCAAAAAATGCAAAACGTGGTGGCGGTCTACCACTTTCATAGGCCCATAGATCATTGTGGAGACGTCATCGAAGTTACTATTAAAACAATTGTTACCCGCGGAGAGAGTCGATGGCATTCGCTTTCTACGAGTCATATTGCCGATGCAAATTTATTTATTCCGGATGTTAATAAGGCGAGGATTGACGCATAGAAATTGCGATCTATGTCGGTCATGTCCTTTGCCTTGCCTACTAGAAAAGCAATTCTTAAACACCTTTGAATATTTTTCCATGTTGACACCTTAACATATAATATATAAAGAAGAATATGGAAGTCTAGGTATTTACAGAACTTATGACATAGCTGTTTCAGTGATCACTTTACACATCGTCATTTTTATGAACATGTTATCAAAATACCTCTTAATCTTTGATCTATTTTTATAATAAATAACATAAAATTCTTATTGTTTGAACCAAGATGGCAATCAACATGATAATTTTTACTTTGTCTGCAGCCGCTCTAATCAAAATACCTCTTAATCTATGATCTATTTTTATGAACATGTTATCAAAATACCTCTTAATTATTGATCTGTTTTTTATGAATATGTTATCAAAATACCTCTTAATCTTTGATCTATTTTTATGAACATGTTATCAATATACCTCTTAATCTTTAATCTATTTTTATGAACATGTTATCAAAATACCTCTTAATCTATGTTGAATCGCTTTTTAATGAAGATGTTAACAAAATACCGCGTTTTTTTGTTACCAGGCAAGGGATACTACATGGGCTGGCGGGATCCCGAGCTACGCAACTTGGAGGAGGACTGGCTGGGCGGCAGGAACTACTGCAGAAAGCGTTGCATGGACCTCGTCTCCATCGAAACTAGCAACGAGAACGAGTGGATCAAGAGCAAACTGGTCGCTGATAATGTAAGCTTAAGGATTTGATAATTATCTACATAGAGTTGTGGAGGTCCTCACCAAAAAGTTTCATTTCCAATATTGCACATAAAAACTTTTTATGCAAATCTGTTCTGTTTACTGTTTTCTATCAAAATTGTAATCAAAGTTGCAACAAAACGTGACCAATCCTGTGTTAACCCTTTCCACTCTGACCATTTTTTCTCATAACTGATCAGCTACTCTGATCAAAAAAATGCGACGTTTTTCTACCATTAAAATCAATATTTTGGTTCCCTAATTTTGGCACACTCTGTCTGGCAATTCGTATGACCATGTTAATTAAGATTAACTGTATTTATCTGAACTATTTTTTGGTAGAATATATTGGGTGATAGAGAAATCAGTGATTAAAGTTATCTTCCACGAATTTTCTAAAGTTTTCTAAAGAAAACTTCCATGAATGTGTATGAATCTTTTGAGGGCTGGATCTTAATACTGAAGACAAATGATTTAAAAATTCTAATCCTTTGAAATGAAGTATAAAAATTACTAACTTTCTCGTCATCCATCATATTGCTTGTATAATACGACTCGAAAACTCTACTTCGCGATTACCGGTTTCGGAATCATCATTCCTACATCAAGTCAACTATAGACTTCAAAAGTTTTTTTTTTAATACGGTCGTCATTCCTATGCTGTGCCCTATACACTAACTCCTGTCGGATAGGGCCAGAAGAAGAAAAACGAATGAGTTGACTAGTCAACGTATAAGTTTGACAAATAATAAATAAATAAAATAAAACATGTTTTTACATAATTTACAAACTGGTATATCCTGATCACTAATCAGCATGCTTAACTTTACATAGTAAATATTTCAGTTATTCACAAACCAAATAATATTCTGGTTTTAGAAACAATTCGTTGGAATTTAGATCCCAATCTGTATTTGGCAACTTTGTATATATTGTCACAAGGAATTCACACACCTCTTTCTTAATACGAGTTTTTAGGTATTTCCACACCAAAATTTAAAAATATAACGCTCTTTTTTGACATAAAATAATATGGGCCTTTATCTAGGTAGTACCTACTCTAATGCATAAAATAATTGTTTTGAAATATGGGTTATTTTATGATAAATTAATAATAATCTTTTGTAATTTATGTTTTTTTTATGTTCAAGTACTATCTACCCTCTGATTGCCAACAGCTTTGTATGGAATCAAACATTTTGATCAATATCAGTCCATTTTTGGTTGATTGGAAGATATTGCTTTTTAGCAATAAACCCGCCAATATACTTTTTTTCTGTACATGAAGTTTAAATAAAATATTGAATTAAAAAATAAATAAATCAGCCGTAAAATGACAGTCATCACTTGACTATACCATAGAATGATAAGGTATTTGAAAGAATTTTGTTATGTTAAAAACATAAAAGTTTTCCAGTCTGCCTCCGTAGTGTAATGGTCAGCACGCTCGGCTACCGTCCTGGAGGTCCCGGGTTCGATTCCCAAGGAGGGTGAAATAAATATAAGTGATTTTTTCACTGTCATATTTATTCAATATTACCCTGGACTGGTACCTGAAGCGGAGGGCTGATCACCTTTCCTTCATGTGTAAACGATCAAGATAACACTGCGTTTATATGACGCAGTGCCCTATGCACCATTGGGGTGCGGATATGGGTTTTATTATTATTATTATCATTAAAAACATAAAAACCTGTTTCAAAAATTGGATTATAAGACAAAAGAAACTCCGATAAAACTCCGTTTAATAATTTTATATCTCTCTTAATTTTTTGTTCAGTGAAGATTGAAGAAATTATTTTACATTCGAAATTATTTTATATTTGAAATTATATTATTTTCACTGAAAACTTTCTTCTCCTGATATAAGTATTCCAAGAAAAGCCGTGTCATTGTGCGCTTTAAGTTTATGGTCGTCTATTAGACAGGCACTTACGTTTAGCAGTAAAAAAATCTCGCCATAACGCTCCATTCATTGTTGGTCAATTATTTACCTGACAACATTGTTTATTTTCTTTGTTTACATCCGCTGATAAAGGCGCGAAGCAATAAATTTACTCTCGATGACAACGGACGTTTTTTTAGCTGTACGTTTTATTTGTTTATGGCCAGTCAACAACTTTCCCTGCCTACCTTTGTGAGAAGATATACAATATTTTTAATAGGGCAACACTGTTGTTCATAAATGCTGGGTTCGCGCCACTTTGAAGTTATCAATATTAAGATTTTTATTGATATCTCAACACAATGAAGTAGTTATTGAGTTGGGAAAATGGAAGTCTGGATTTTTCAGAGCTTACGCCCTGTCATCGGCTGATTTATGTGATCACTGCATGCGAACGCATCTCACTTTATGAAGATCTCAAGTAACTTCCTAAAAACTTTATCTCCAAAAAACCTCGTGAGTTATCATTTGCGAAATTTGAGCAAAGAGGTTGATTGTCAATCATGCTAGGACGCTGAATCTTTCACGGCGTAGAAAGTGACAGGTCATAAACCAGCCAATGACAGATCGCAAGCTCTATAAATACACACACTTTCATATTCCCATCTCAATTCTTCTTTATGTTGCGATATCAATAAAAATGTCAAATTACAAAAAAACAAACAGCACGAAAAAGGTTTACATAAATTGAAATAAAATAAGCAAACGTGTAAATAGATTTTACGTATAATTATTGACTTCTAATTATTCAAAGTGGCCAAAAATAATTATTATTGATACTAGAATTTATCGACTTATTGTTTCAAAGGGTGGAGGCTTTTTGCAAAAAATCGTATCGGGACCGTTTGAAAATAAAAATGAAATATACAAAATACGCCTGATTTATATGCAATATGGCAAACAATATTGTTTCGTTAATAGAAGGTATTGACGGTGCCAACATTGTATTTTCACTCTAAAATGTGTTTTGTCGGCGAGAAGTATAATAACTCACATTTTATCCAGACAACAATCCAAATTGGGCCTTGCATCAACAGATAGGAGCCTCAAATAGTTTTTTTCATAGTAACAGATTTGCAAAAACACAAATAAGAAGGATCAAAGTGAAAGCCAAAGATGTGTCATTAAAAAATTGTTTAACAATAGTTATTTTATTATTGCTTCTGCACCCCTCGCTTATAATATTTTATATTTCCATCTGCATATCTCATATATTTTGTTTTTAGGTGAAATACATCTGGACGTCAGGTCGCAAATGTGACTTCAAGGGATGCGACCGCCCCGATCTTCAGCCCACTGAAGTCAACGGATGGTTCTGGACCGCCGAGCTGCAGAAACTTGCCCCGACCACCGACAGGCAGCAGAATGACTGGTCTGAGAATGGAGGAATCGGCAGGCCACAACCCGATAATAGGGTATGTTAAATGGCTTTTGATTGATACAATATATAAGTATTTTTACTTACTTTCTGACAATTTAAACAGGTTAAAAAATGCCTGTCATTAAAAATTTAAATCGAGAAGTATAACTCATTTACAACAATCATAAAACATTCATATAGAGATATATATCTATTTGAGTCGCATGGTAGTTGAGCTTCTTGAAATACACGGAATCGCTATTAGTTGTTTACATGAGGCAGAGGCGCCATATTCTTGTAATACAGGATTTAACAAAACAATATTTTGAACGTCCTTCAACAAATAAATAAAGTTCATAATAATAATTCGCTCATTTATAACTGATGAATTCAATAAAAGTCAGTGTTATTATGATGTTTATCAATCTGTTTAATTTTAGAAAAATATTCTACTTTTATGTAGTGTGTTGAGTAGAAACTAACACAAATCATAATTTAAAATAAACCTTAAAATGAATTCCAAATGGCTGTGGATACTGAGCATGTAATGTACTTATCACTTAGATGAAGACTGAAAATCTACAATGATACCTTATTAATTATGTTTCTATTCAATAAGACGCAGCAATAAGACAGAGCAGCTCTTAAAATATTTTTATATTTGTTGATTTGTAAATATTCCAGTTATTTTAAATCAATATACTATTGTGATTTGCAGGAGTTGTTCCAAGGGGGTGCTCCAGAAAACTGCCTCGCCGTCCTCAACAACTTCTACCAAGACGGAGTCCACTGGCACGACGTGGCTTGTCACCACCGCAAGCCCATCATGTGTGAAGAAAATGATGCCCTCCTGAAATATGTCCGATACACCAACCCCAACCTGAGAGTCTAATTTAAATAATGTAAAATAATATTAATTTGCCAATAAATAGTATATTTAAATAAATATAGATATTTAATAAACAGTAAATATTGTTTTTATTATTTAGAATATTGCCAGTAAGCGTTTATTTGATTGTTATTCGTACTCTGTTTTTAAGAATATTCTGTATAAACAATAAAGACTGCTAAATAAATAATACCAAGTTTTATTTCTTCCTCAACCTTTTACAAAAAGATTTTTTTTGTTTTTAATATCATAAATAACAATTTGTTATTACGAATTTTTATGTATCAAATACATTTTATTTTAAATTTTAGAATGCATTCCATCAGGTTTTAAAAGCTTTCAAAATTAATAAAATTTTACAGCAGTAAAATATGTACTTGAAGTAAAATAATAGCCACGAATATTGAAAATACCAATATTTCAGTAAATTGTGTGTTTTAACATTCTGAACAACTACTAAATTGTATATATTTTAGTACAAAAACAAAATAAGTATTTTAACAACATTTATTCATCATATTTTACAAAATATATTAAATCAGTTAAATTACAATTTTGTTTGTAATTTTTTTAATTATACCACCGTAGCTGAGTCAAATTTATATATGTATAAAATGAAAATCAACAATTTATCCTTAAACATTTTTAATACAGGAGTAAAACAAGGTTTGAAACAAAAACAAGAATTTTCAGAAAATCACTTTATATTCATAGATATCTAAAAATATGAAAGTAATAAAATACAAAAATATATTTATATTGGCGTAATTATTAAAAGCATATGCATTTAACAGTAAATTTCTGTTTTAAGAATCATTTTCAGTATTTTTTACATTATGTAAAAAATGAAACGCAATATGTAAAAAAATGAGGGTTTACATACATTACATTCTTAACCAGCCCACATGTTTAAATGACTGCACATTGTAATATGATTACTCATCATGATTTCCTACAATATTATGGTAGTACCTGATGACATCCACCAGATGTGGTTTTTACAAATAGTTTGATTTTTTGGAAGATTTTTTATAAACACTCAATAAGAAAACCATAAAAAGAAGGTACATCAAAATATTTTGCGGGCATTGAGGAACAATAGTCGGAGACCATATGCATAAAAATAAAGACATTTGCAAGCACTTGATGTTACATGTAAGTATAATATATGATTGGAGAAAGCCTGCTTTCCTCCTGAAATGGTAAAAGAATGACGGGTCATGTTTTAGATACGGAACAAATAAAAACCTTGCATTTTTATTTTAGGTTTTAATTGTTAAATACCACTATTTGAATTGTGGTATTTACCAAGTGAAACGCAAATTAAAAATGGATAGATTTTACCGCAAAGTAACTGCCAAATCAATTAATGAAAGAACCTTGCAGTCTATTTCTTCCCTTCCACCATTATAATGTGATAGCCAAATTTAGTTTTGATGGGGGGGTCCGTGTAGATAGGGCTGTTGACAGTAGAGATGGGCAGAGCGAAGGCAGCATCCTGGAACGGCCCAACCATGGCACCGCGCGTCTGCCAGCCGAGGTCGCCCCCCTGCCGCGCCTTGTCCTCGCTATACGCGGCCGCCACGTCCGGAAACTTCTGCCCGGCCTTAATTTTCTCAAGAGCTTCTAGACATTTGCTCTGCTTTTCGCACAGGATATGCCGTACCTTTACGGCAGTGCCACCCTTCTTTTCTTTATCTTTTCCTTTTACAGAAGAAAATAAACAATTTCAGACAGTAATATGTGAAAACAAATTGATAAAATATTTAATATTGATATTCTTATACGATCACACATATCCATATGTGTAGTTTACGACAAGTGTTTTTTGTTGTTTAAAAAATAATTTTCAAATTTTTATCTATTAGGCCTAAGCGGCCCGTAATTGAAAATAAGTATTTGCTGTACAGTGAGATCGGCTCAAATTTATACATTTTCAAAAAAATGTTCTTTATTTAAAACTGATTAAAAATATAATAATAACATTACTTTGTTTTGAATATTCCGTTATTATTTTGTCTAATACCTTTATCGTCTTCTGCTTTCGCTGCACCCTTTGCAGGTTTAGCTGGACCTTTTTTCGGCGGCATTATTATTCAAATCTGATGAATAATAGCTCAAATAAAATGTGTAAAATTATTTAACTGATAAAGGTTATATTTTTGCGGCTTAAATTTCCATAGAAAAATATTACGTTGACAGCTGTTGACAGGTTGGAAAACCAATGACAATAATATTGTATACTCCTAAGGACTTAGGTATTAGGACTGACTCCCACGATTCAACCGTTTATCAACAATTTCTTCTGACGAGCTGACCGTTGTCTCAGTAAATAATTGTTTATCACTGACTTGCACGAACATATCTGATTCCTGAGTCACCTTTGTCTGACTCACCAATGGAGTATCACTAATTTGCTTTAATTTTTTTGATTCCTGTGACACTCTTGTTTTAAACACTTCTTTTATTCTGTGACATTTTCTTGAAGTTGACTAAAAGATTACAATACAAAAAATATTAAAAAGCATGCAAACAGTATTATTATCAATATTTATCTATCTTATCTATACGCCGTTCCCCGCAAGGTATTAAAAGAAGATGAAAGGTCGTTATTTGTTTCTTTTCCATCCATAACACATAAAATATAAATATGTGTAAACATACTTTTTCATAGACGTGTCGCAGTAAACTTTCTTCAATTTGTAATATTTCTCTCGTTACCAAAAGGGCTTCCAAATATCTTGAAATAAATTCATACAAATTGTCAGGTTGAACCCGAAGGACCTACAAAATAATATTTTGTATTTTTAACAAATATGGTATGAAACATAAAGGTAATATTTTATGCAAATAAATCACGATTTCACATACCTCTCTTGAAATATCTGATACTAATTCTTCCAGACCGTCTGGCAAAATGAATTCCTCATTTCCCGCAACACGCAACATTATCAATTATATAGAGCCTTGTCTCGTTTATTATTTTTGATTTGAATAATCATCAAATAAAATGATAAATATTTTTTTATCAATTTATATGAAAACAAAAATAATGCTTTTTCAAAAAAGCAATTGGGGATTCGAAAATAAACAAAAACTATTTGTAAATTTGATAGGTAGGGACATTTACTAATGTAGAGCAATTAAGTACTTGCAATGAAAACTATATAAATGTTTTGGCAAGGAAGACGTAAACGTACTTTTTCATAAACTTACGTTACGGCTTATAAATAAGTACCACTTGGAATAGAAGGCGCATTTTTCGACCACAGAAATAATAAAATTTAGATCATGATTACATAGATTTCAAATTTACCCAAATTTAAATTGTTGTCTATGCTTTACACAAGCTACCTGTCAACTGGGAAAGGTGATAAATATGAAATACGTCAAAATTGTTATTGATTAAACGTAATCATCCGCAATTTCTTATTTTAGAATGATTTGCAAATAGAAGGTAAGTGCATTATCAACCCGTTTACATAGAATATTAATTTTAGCCTTGCCGATATATCATATGACCGAAGGATTTTTCCGAGTACCCGTTATGTTTCATTCAGGTTTTGAACATGTTTGTTGCTTTTGTCCTGTTTTATGCACGTACATAATATTGTTACGTGGTTAATGATGTGAGGATATCGTATTTCAACAATAAAATGCGTGTTTACTTCGATGATTATGCTTATTTATTTTTGTCACTTTAACTTATTACATTGTCGTATTTAGGATAAGCTCATATTTTGTGTTTCCTCTTTGTTTTCTAATTTCGACATATTATACAATTCAACTTCCATGTAGTTAGGTTGGTAAACTATTTAAAAAAATAATATAACTTAATTATTAATTTGAAACATGTACATATATAATTCCGAATCTAACCTATTGGCACTCAGTGGTGCATAGACAGTGTTTACATCGTCGTTTACAATATGAAATTCTGCGCTTCGGATTCTTGAATCTTGTAATGGAATCTATTTGATTGGATGCAGGTGACGTAAGTGAGAGAACTGATGACAATAGAAGAAATGGCTAAGGCATTCAGGGTCTTATACATAGTTGCACAACTTTGTGTGAGTCAAATATTGCTTTTTTGTATGAAATATTTATAATGGGTGCATTACCTGAAGAAAAAAACAACGCTTTATCCAACACAGATATCTAACACCCGAAGATACCCTACCTCTGCATATCTCAAATAAGACAAAAAGGTTTAAAAGAAATTAATATAATTAAAATGTAACTTTGTTTTAAAATCACTATAAATATTTTATTATAACTTAATTATAATATCTACCGGTTTCGAAACTAACCGCTTCTTTAGCTAGCAGCTTTGAACCCGGTAGACATTGTAATTAAATTATAATAAAATATTTATAGTGACTTTAAGACAAAGTTACATTTCAATTATAAAATGGAAAATCACAAAGTTAGTGCTTAAAATATAAATTATATTTAAAATAAATATTTTCATTCATTACTTCTTATAATTTAATGTTACATATTAATAACAAAACACTGGAACATGCATGTTTATTTTATATTTATAATGCACTCAGCTCTCGTTCTATCGCTCTCCTGGCTTTGTTCACTGAGGTGGTCCACTGCTGCCACTGTACAGTTTAAAAAAACGTCTTATAGATCCGAGGATCTGCCTGTTCAGTTATCTGTCTCGTGATGTGAACCACTTTGGAGGTCTTCCAGGTGGTTCTCTTCCGTCTGGGTTCCCTTGAATAGCAATTCGGGCCAGTCTATTTTCTTGCATTCTATTAACATGGGCATTCCAAAATCGTCTTCGCTGTCTCTCCCATCTGACTATGTCCTCCGTACTACACATTTTCCGAATTTCTATGTTTCTTATTCGGGCTCTTAATGTGTTTCCGGTTACGCACCTCAATATCCTCATTTCTGAAGTTCTTGAAACAGATTCGGTTCGACGCTATGTCTGCTCTGGTCTCTATCCCATATGTGCCAATTGGTCTTAAGGTGGGTACTGACCGGAGCCATTTCGTCGTAACGTAACACGTTACGAAGCGAGTATTCGTATAGTCAGTACAGTGAGCCGAGCGCTCCATCCATAGTCGGAGCGTTCGCCGCAAGAGACGTTACAACATTACGTTATGACAAAATGCTCCGGTCAGTCCCCACCTTTGCATATATACTTTGCCCCCAATATTCATGTGCTTATTTCTACAGATTTTTTTCTCTTAAGGTGGAGACTGACCGGAGCATTTCGTTGTAACGTAACACATTACGATGCGAGCATTCAGGCAGTCAGTACAGCGAGCCGAGCGCCTCATCCATAGTTTCGGATGCTCACCGCGAGAGCGATGTTACGACAAAATGCTCCGGTCAGTCTCCACCTTTAGGCTCCCCAATATTGCAGCCTCTTTATTGATATGTCTGAGAGTCTGAGAGCTAGTGCTACTGACGTCGACTCCCGGATACTTGAACTCCATTACCTATGTAGTGTGTATGTGTGGCGATTGGTCTTACACTTTGCAACTTGCAGTTTGTCCGCGTTTGCCGTCATGTTGGGCCTCATGCACGAGAAGCGGCCCCTGAAGCGGCCGCGCCTCGGGCCGCCCGACGTGTACCCGCAGGAGGCCAAGCAGCGGGAGGACGACATGTGCCTGGTCAACGTGAAGCACGGCTTCCCCACCGTGCCGCAGCTGAGCGACGAGTTTGGCACCGCCAGGAACTGCAATGTCACCGCATCCAAGGTAACAAATTTACTTTTTCTCGGACCAATATGAAAAGTGGAAAAATACTTTTTTTTAAAGGAATAACCCGTAGCCTCTTTTTCTTGAGGCTTGTCTGTAGGTAGGAGAGTAAGGATACAGAAGGCAAATTTAAAATCATTTATTTAAAATAACAAATTTATGAGGCAAGTTTGTTTGATAATAGAAGCAGAGAAAGAGAAACATTTTATCAAAAGAGCATTGAAAGGTGCTAAATATTTTTTCATTGCATAATTTATGTGTATTATGTGTGTACAGGTGGGTGCCTACTTCTCTGGCATACTAACTCGCAAGGAGGAACTAAGTGTACTTCCTGATTGCGGAAGGAAGAAACAGCAGATCAACCCTAAGGACAACTTCTGGCCGGCCACGGCTCGTACCAAGGGGGTCATCGAGTCGTGGTTTAAAGATCTTGCAGGTTCAATTCAATTTTTTATTACCTTTACCTTTGTAGTAAAGTGTCGCTCGTACCAGATAATTCTACAACACATTTCACTCAACTATTTGACAAAATCTGTGACATTGTGCCTTCGCACTAAGACAATAAATACCATTGACATATTTATTGTATCTATGGTATTTAGAATAATAATAAGGATTGATATTTTTTTAAATATTTTTTAAACTCCATTGTAATATGTTTAGATATGTATCAAATTAAAATACTTGGTATTGTAGTTTTGGTAATTATTTTTACAACTGAACACCAAGTGTTTTTACCTTAGAAAGATTTCTTAAGAATGTGTATATTTAAATTGTTACTTAAATACTAAAAAAACAGTAAAATTTCTAAATTTTATCACCCATAAACTTACATATCGCTCACTCCTTTCAAGAACGTCATAAATCAAAAAACTTGATTTTTCAGAAGAACGTTTTTAAAGTTTAAAAATATAACACAATGCATTAAAAATAAATATCAAGCCACTTATTGAACTTTTTACTGTGCAACAGATCTTTTTTGGTAAAACCTGAAGGTTTTTTCTCCATTGGAATAATATTTAGTATGTTTAAAAAAATAATTTAACAATACCTTTTCTTCAAAATGCAAAAACAACATTTTCTGCCCTGTAGCGGGTAAATATTGAGTTAAAAATATGCCTCTTTTGCTTGAATATAGTACATTTTCTGGGCATTCCGAAAACACGCACAACTGAAAATTGACAATTTTTGTTTTATGACGTTCTTGAAAGGAGTGGGCGAAATGTTACATTGTACTTTATTTTCATTATATGATATATACTTATTATTATCATTTTGAAGTAAACTTTAATAAGTTTTAAAACCAAAACCTGTTTTCATGAATTATACGAAATACAATGTGGCTATTATTTACCATATATAAAAAAGTGTATTTGCTGATGATAAATTTTTCAGTATTGTTTTGAATTCAATTGAGTTTAAATACAATATAATTAGTGATGCTATTTTTTGTACAATTATTTTCGGAATTCATCCAACTTGTGCATAAATTATGATTAAAATATAATATAATAGTAATTAATCGGCAAGAGTAGTGTCTTAATATTCATTGTTTTACTATTTGTCCCACGAATATCGTTGGTTATAAGATTTTTTCCTTATTTAGGGAGCAAGCCGTTAATGCAGCTCGCCAAAAAGGCACCAAACTTCAACAAGAAAGAAGAAATATTCATGACGCTCACGGAACACCAGGTCCCAATGGCGAGAGCTGCGTGGTTCATCAAGCTGAGCTCTGCATACACAGTGGCTGTATCAGAAGCCAAGATTAAGAAAAGGCAACTTCCCGACCCCACAACTGGTAAATCATTTAACCTACAAAAACCTAGTAAGGTATTTTCATACTGTGAGAAATGACCTAGTCATTCTGTGTGATTTATATAAAGTGTCATTAAAATGGTTAAATCTTTTACATTTAGGATTTTTATGGAGTGTGGAAATTTTTGGTGAAAGTATTTTAATGTTTTTAATGTTTTTGATTTGAAAAAAAACCCTGATGATGACAATGTATTGTTGAAACCAGTAAGTTGATTTGTATTAATTAAAAAAAGTGTTGAAAACAAAGTTTATTAATATTATACAGATATTATAAAATGTACCACAAAGTATCTGCGGAAAACATTCAAGGAATCTTTTTTAACTGGTTTTATGAATTTTTTTCTTAAATTCTATCAAAATATTACTCAAACATTGTAATTTAATTACATTTATGTTTTGTACCATCATTTCTTAGCGGAACTGCATTTTATATAATAAAACAACAACTGTGTAGTGTTTTCCACTTTTATTTTATTTGACCAGTGACTAGGTTTTGTCTTTACCGACATCGTCAAATCGATTATTTACAGCAGTGCTCTGCAACCTGTGTGCCGTGAGCCGGATACAGGTGTGCCGCGATCAAATTCAATGTATTTTAAACATTAAAAAAAATATATTGTATATTTAATACACAATGATAAATTATTTTTCATAATATTTTCTATTTCTCAAAATGTATTGTAGAATAATTATTATAACTAATAATTTTTCAATGGTCTACATATTTTACTGATTTATTTAAACTTTTGGTGTGCCGCGAAATTTTAGGAACAATTTTAGTATGTCGTGGGTGAGAAAAAGTTGCAGAGCACTGATCTACAGTACGAAATTAAAAAGTGAACTTGTATGGAATCCCAGTCCCATAATGTTTTGTTTTTTGAGATATAAAACGACAAGTGCAAGTATCAAATATTTGTTTTCTAATTCTAGAGTGGACGTCAACACTAATAAAATTCCTGAAGGACCAAATTCCCAAGTTGGCAGAACACTACCAAAATCCTCCCACCAACGTGCCCGATAAAACTCCACCTACAAATTCTGGTTTGTGAACAATCTACATAATATATTGACATCTCAAAAAAGATGAAGATGAATATGGAAGCCTGGGTATTTACAGGGCTTACGACCTTTCATAGGCTGATTTAAGTAATCACTTTGTACATGCGTAACATTTACTATTCTACAAGTGGTATGTGACACAATGCTTTATTTTTTAGTGTATTTTTATTATATTATATTATACACACCTAAATCTAAGAATCTGGAGCTCAGGACTGAAGACAGGAGCAGAGCCTGAAGAAATATGTAATAGAAATCAAATTTGCTTTTTTCACCAGGGAACACCACGCCCGGAGGCGGCCCAATGAACACATCCCAGGGTGGCGGGACCAACTCCCAACCAGCCAGCGCCAACAGCCAAGGAAGCAACCAGCCTAGTACACCCGGTGGCACCATCGTTCCACATTCCATGCACTCCCCGGGAGTTCCAAATGGTGAGACTTGAATACTACCCAGTTTTGATGTTGAAAAGAGTAGATTTTGTAAGATCTGGTCATATAAATGGTCGCCATCGGTGGATTCATAATATCAAAGGTATTCTGGATGAATTGAACGAAAGATCTTTTGTATTCTTTAACCTACGAGTGGGCGTGCTGAGTAAATTTTACGTCAAGTTTATTGTCCGCCTCCGTAGTGTAATGGTTTATACATATAAATGTTAGGGAATTGATGTAAGGTAATAAAAAATTATAAGTGACAGTTCTTTAAAAAATAAAATATTTTCTATATATATATATATAGAAAATATACCCTTGAATATAATGTTGAAATACAGACTCAGACCCTCAGACGAATGTGTGGAAAATCAGACATAATTAAAAACAAAGATATAAAAAAGGAATGTGAAGCTGAACAAGGGATAATTGAAAAGATTACGAAGAGTTCTTTAAGGTGGTATGGACCTGTGAAGCGAATGGATAACAAGAGAATGACTAAGAAAATATATGTGGCGAATTTGAGCGGGATGGCAGAACGAAGACGGCCAAAAAAGACCAGAAATATAATAAAATAAAATAAAACTATATTGTATATCCTCTTTCTCTTTATATGTAGGTGTAAATTGCCAAATGTTACATAAGTAATTTTCAATTCAAAACTACCATAATGTCATTTTATATTGAAAATTGAGATTTCGTTTTTTTATTTTGTTTTTAAATTAAAAGTAAAATATTTGTGTTTTTTTTTACTATTTACAAAAATACTTCAATTTCATACTATTGGGTTGATGCAAAAGTTTTGACCGTTTTTTACATATATTTTTTAAATTTTTTTTTTTCTTGTGTATTATTTATTTAATAAATTATATAATTTCTATCAGTTCTTATAACCTTCTCCCATCTTTCTATCAACTTATTAATACCAGTAATATAAAATTCCCTGGATTTTAATGCGAAAAATGAAGTAAGGGATGTTTTTACCTGCTCTATTGAATAATTTTTTTCACCATTTAAATATTTTTGCAGTGATCGGAATAAATAAAAATCAGAAAGAACAAGATCTGGAGAATACAGTGGATGCTTGATAACATCCCAATTTAACTCATTTAGCTTGTGTTGGGTCATCATAGGGTTAATGGGGCTTGTCCAGGTATAATCCAATGTCTCTTTCTTGTCACGTTGTTGTACACGACCCATTTCTCATCTCCCGTCACCAAACGATGCAAAAAAGGTTCATGTTTTTGTCTCGAACTCAAAGCAACGCGCGTTGAAACACGATCCAATAAATTGCGACAATTGATGAGGTATCCAAACGTCGTACCGCGAAACCATTTCCATACGCTTCAAATGTCTTAATGCGATTATTTAGTTGACTCCCATCATTGACACAATCTCCCTGATGGTTAGACGTGAATTGGTGTCACTTATGACTTTTAATTCGTCGTCATCAGGCTTCAATGGCCGCCCGGTACGTGGTTTATGAATGAGTGAAAAATCTCCAGATCGGAATTTTGCAAACCATCTTCGTACCTGTCAATCTTTGATGACATCTGCTCCGTACACTTCACAAATGTTTTTGGTTGTCACACTCGCGGTATTGTCTTTACGGAATTCATAAAGTAAACAATGAAGTAAATGCACTTTATCGAACGACATTTTGAAAAAATACAAGGGGTTATTACTGTACTCTGGCCAGGCCAAAACTGAATAGAAAGTAGAGGGAAAGCATCCTTTATACAATGGAATCATAAAAAAAGAAGATACTATTCATAATTTATGAAAAAAATTTTTTTTACCTAGGATCATAAAAAACGGTCATTACTTTTGCATCAACCCAATATTTCTGTGAGCCTAAGCGGCTCATTATAAGAAATAGATATCAAATTGTGGTAGAGAGTGGGTTTGGCAGCGACACTAACCACGGGACCAAAACCCGACACAAAAGTGACTTAAGTTTTAAACATGTAAGGTTAATTAATTTATGGGCCTCCTCGTGTTGTGGTTACCGCATTTGGCTATCGAATAGGTCCTCACCCAGGCTCGTGCAACGCGCCCATATGATCAGATACTTTGAGAAGAAATGTAGACTTATTTGCAATATTCTCCGCAGCGCTGGGCTCGGTGACTCCGACTGGCGCCGGGTCGGGGTCTAGTGAGGCTGGCGGGGCGGGGGCGGCGGCCGACAGCGGGCAGGCGCTGCGCCAGTGGACCTACTGCGTGCAGCTGGCCCGCTGGCTGGTCGAAGAGGGGCTCGTGGACCGACACGACTTCCTCACCTGGATCATCGACCTGCTGGACAAAAGGATGCCCGATGACGGACTGCTCAGGTAATTCTTCTTTCTTCTTCAAACCCTCATCTGCACCCCAATGATGCATAGGGCACTGCATCATATAAAAGCAGTGTTATATTGATCGTTACTTACATGAAGGCAAGGTGATCACTCCTGCGCTTCAGGTACCAGTCCGAGGTAATATTGAATAAATATTGTGCAAAATCACCAATATTTATTTTCACTCCCCTCGCTGGGAATCAAACCCCAGACCTCCAGCGCAGTAGCTAAACACGCTGACCATCACACCATGGAGGCAGACGAAATTAGTCTCTTTCAATACCCCTGGAATTAATCTCTTTCAATATCCCTGCTCAGGTAATTTTAGGTCTTTGGTTTATTCAAAACCTCAAGGTGTGGTATGCCTCTGAGGTTGACATGGTTTTGTGAGATACGATGAAGCAAACATAAAGGGAAGATTATAAAAAATAGTAGCTGTAAGTTAACACATTGTTATCGGGAAATGTTGTAAAGCGTTTTTTACATACTGATTGTAGAGAGCAGGAGACGCTTATAAGCGTTCTATTTGCCTACTTTTGATAGATCGCGAGAGATGGCAAAAAACAATGTACAGATGGGAATTGAGTTTGCAGTTATTGTGTTTAATATACAACCCTAATTAGTATACTTATTAGGATCGAAGTTGATGAAAAAACTAATGCATAAAATCAACTGCTTCTAGCACCTAAAAAGTTTCACTTCACGCTTATTTACTTACAGCTTGTTACCTAGTTAAAAATTAAAATATTCAATTTGATTTTTTCATATATTCGACATTCCACACATTGAATTATTAAGGTTTATAAAGATGCTCAGAAAACAATTCACAGTTTTTAATATTTGAATAATTTGACAAAACCTGTCGATGTTTTCCAGGCTGTTCCTGCCGCTAGCTCTTCAGTACATGTCCGAGTTTGGGCAGTGCGAGCTGCTGTCGCGGCGGCTGGCCCACTCCTGCTGCAGGAAGCTGGCCGTCATGTGCCAGCAGCTGAGCGAGACGGCCATACAGCAGCTCAACTCTCCCGGCCTGATAGACACTAAACCCGCGCCAGCGAGTCACCACGAAACCAAACCGGAGCCTACCATGCAGGAACAAGGTAATTATTCACTGGCTGTTTCAAGCAATTGACAAAACTTTCTATTGAAATTACAAAATAATACGAGTATCATCGTTTCGCGCGGCTATTTTTATCATCGTAAGGCAAAAGTTGATAAGAAAATTATTGAAAATATATAGGTATTCAGTTCTCTATGGCCTCCTTCCTCCTTTGTTTACAGAACTTGCGATCTTTTTTTTGAAGCCGGGTAACATTTTTTTTGCGACGGCGCGTAACATATACATACCTAGTATGATTTTAAAAAAATTATTTTGTTATATGTGGGAATTCGTTATTACGAAGAAAAAAAAATCTGGTGCCTCAGATTTTGTTATATTGCGATTCTACTGTACTTACTTTCGGTAGAATGTGAGATACGCCTAAAAATATTGTACAGATCGGAATTAGGTTTCCGGTTCTTTCTAAATATTCTTTAAAACATTAATCCTAAAAAGTGCTAGGAATTATTAGTAAGGCCGTTCCTGGTAGGTCATAACAATTTAAGAAGAATATAACCCAACAATTTTTTTTGTTTTTTTTGTTCAACTCTGCTCTGCTGTGTTTAGTGTATTTTTGATTAACGTGTTTCGAACAATACCATACATTAGAAGACTTTTAATTTTCTTTTCAACAACAGAAAATAAAGAAATTTAGTTTACAATAAAAAATAAAAAATCGATCTTAATACATATGTGTCATATCGCTCACTCCTTTCAAGAACGTCAAAAATCAAAAAACTTGATTTTTCAGGAGAACGTTTTTAAGGTTTAAAAATAAAATACAATGTATTAAAAATAAATATCAAGCCACTTATTGAACTTTTTACTGTACAACAGATCTTTTTGGGTAAAACCTGATGGTTATTTCTCCATTTGAAAAATATTTAGTAAATTTAAAAAAAATAATTAAACAATACCTTTTCTTCAAATGCAAAAACAACACTTTTTGCCCTGTAGCGGGTAAATATTAAGTTAAAATATGCCGCTTTTGCTGGGATATAGTACATTTTCTGGACATTTTGAAAACATGCACAACTTAAAATTGTCGATTTTTGATTTATGACGTTCTTGAAAGGAGTGAGCGATATGTGACAACCCTGACATTTTCTGCAAAATTCAAATATGTTTATCTAAGTGAAGGGAAGCAAATACATCACACATTGAATAAATTTGGTAAGTCATTTAAATATCCTTTCAAGGTGTAATGTTTTTAATTTATAAAAATAAGTTTTAAAAATGATTTATTTTGATTAAAAATTCACTGCCTGTTGTGCACAGCTACACTCCTACATACCGGGCATTAAAAAGGTTAATGAATGTTGCAAAGACTTACCAAATATGTACACTGCATGGTAAAAAATATGTAAATACATACAACATTTTGAGTGTGTCCAAATACTTGTTCACAAAATCTGGATTATCTCCAATTACAGGAGTTATTTTCATATTACTTTTTGATATCTCATCAAAGATGAAGAAGAATATGGAAGTCTGGGCATTTACGGGGCTTACGACCGTCATAGGCTGGTTTAAGTGATCACTTTACACACGTGTAACATTCACCAATTCTACCCATTATTGACAACCACACTACTCAAATTCTTGGAAGTTCTATATATATGAACCAATTTAGAAACCTTGTTCATGAATCACTAGAACTTCACAAGATACATCTATTGGTGAGGTGTAAATTTAATTTACATTTCCATATTCTTCTTCATCTTTGATGAGATATCAAAAAGTAATATGTAAATACATACGTGTTCCTATTTCAAAGAATTAAAATAAGTGCTTGACACATACTAGAAACAAGCGTAAAAATGAGCGCGTTTACATGCAAATTTTGTATCGCCTAGCAAGTACGACAAGTACGCATAAACGCGTTTCAGGCAGAGAACGGGTTAATTAATAAATTATTATTATTTTAAATAAGTACATTTTGACTACCATACATAAACTCAAATACAAAAAGTTTAATCACAAATAAAGTAGTAAATCTTGGAAACAACCAATGGAAAAGCCAATAATGAGATTTATTATCACATACTTACTTACTTATAACCCTTACCCGCACCTTATGGTGCATAGGGCACTGCATCGAATTGACGCAGTGTTATCTTGATCATTACTTACACGAAGGCAAGGTGATCACTCTTGCGCTCAGGAACCAGTCCTGGGTAATATTAAATAAATATTACAGTGTAAAATCACTAATATTTATTTTCACCCCCCCTGGGAATCGAACCCGGGACCTCCAGCACGGTAGCTAAACACGCTGACCACTACACCACGGAGGCGGACATATTATTATTACTATTATTTATTATTAAGTCCACACAAATTTAATGTTGAGTTCAAAGAAACATATTTTTTTTTACATATTGGATAATGCAACAGGGTTAGAGTCCCGATAATCTAGATATCAGCACGAATCTACATGTCCGCCTCCGTGGTGTAATGGTTAGCGTGTTTAGTTACCGTACTGGAGGTACCGGGTTCGATTCCCAGAGGGGGGTGAAAATAAATATTAGTGATTTTACACTCTATTTAATATTATCCTGGTCTGGTCCCTGAAGCGCATGAGTGATCACCTTGCCTTCGTGTTAGAAACGATCAAGTTAACACTGCGTCAATACCATGCAGTGCCCTATGCACCATTGTGTGCGGATAAGGGTTAGAAGAAGACATTTTTACTGGCAGAAACCTTCATGGAATTATTATCAATCTTTGCAGTATCAAATGCCATCGGCATGTCTCCGCTGGACGCCGAGATGAACGGCAACATGGACGTGAAGCCCAACATGGACATCAAGCACAACATAGAGCTGAAGCACAACATCAAGAAGGAGCCGCAGACGGAGCCCGAGGCGCAGCCCGAGAAGGGGAAGAGCATCCAGCAGGCGCCCGCCCCGAACCCGTGTCCCGTGCGACAGAGCTTTGCGGAGCTGCTGGCGTGCCCTCATCACAGAGACGTGCTACTGCAGCTCAGCACTATTGTTCAGGTATGCATCCTCGATTCATTTACTATTCCAAGTAACCTGAATATCATATCATAAAATTACCAATATTTATTTATCATAAAATTACCAATCTGGCGGTGTCAAAAGTCTGCGTAATCGGAGGGCATGTATGACTAGATGTATGGATGTGAAGGAGGCGAGGAGTGTATGTCAGGACAGAAGAGTGTGGCGTTCCATCCTCTCTGCCTACCCCTGCGGGGAAACGGCGTGATGGTAGTAGTAGTAGTAGTAGTACCAATATTTATTTTTACTCCTTCATGGGAATTGAACCCGGGACCTCCAGCACGGTAGATAGACACGCTAACCATAATACCACAGAGGCGGACATTGTTATTTAATGCCTTGTAAAAATGTGTCCGTGTAGTGTAATGATCAGAACCCTGGGCTACTGTACTGGAGGTCCCGAGTTTGATTCGCAGGGTGGGTCAAATTAGTAAGTGATTTTTTTCGCTCTAATATTTATTCAGTATGACCCTGGACTTGTACCTGAAGTGGAGGGCTGATCACCTCTCCTTCATGTGTTAACGATCAAGATAACACTGCTTTTATATGATGCAGTACCCTATGCACCATTGTGGGGATAAGGGTTTTAAAAAAATTCAATATTTCATCAGAAATTTTAAAAAATCTGCCTTTTTTCCAATTAAAATGTTCTTTATAGGTCATCAGTTAAAAAGTTAAAAATTCCCTTATATCATTAGAATACAAATGTTTATGTATTTGGGTTTCTCATGTTGTTGCAGATAATTTGTATGGAATGCCCAACGGCGCTTGTATGGTCGGGCGTACCAGACGGCCGCTCCGCCCTGCACGGAAGTCCACTGGACCTGCTGCCCATCCCGCCCAGTGCACTTCCCATGCCCTTCATGGACTCTCCGCTCACTGAGAAATACCGGAGACAGGTATTGAATTAAAATCTATTATTTTTTAATTTCAGTTTTACTTAGTAAATACCACTACTTCTTAAAATCTATTGTGACGGTTTGTCTATTGGTCTGTTGTAAACGATCGTTCTTGGCCAATTAACACAACAATCCATCTCTGGTCATACATTATGACATGAATTGAAAATGGTAAAAATAATATTTACATAAGGACCTAGTTTAAAACATTTTTCTTCTCTTCTATGATGATTTCTATAGATTTAGTCATAGACGTCGCATAGAGTTTGAGTTTATCTGTTTGAGTTTAGGTATTTGAAATAAATTATATGCTTGTTTGCTGTTTTTGCACTGTTGTTCACATTTGATGTTCAAATACCTAACCTCAAACAGTATGCGACGTCTATGGCTGAATCCATAGAAATCATCATAGAAGAGAAGAAAGTAAGCCCTTGTGTAAATATTATTTTTCAACTATCTACCCGTTCTATAATCTATGGTGACATACGTGTGACTAGAAATGGACTGTTGTGCTAACTGGCTAGGAAGGAGCGTTCACAACAGACCACTAGTTTTTTTTTAATATTTTATTTATTGTCACGGCATTCACTTTGTGGTAAGACATGATTAAATTGTTTACAACATTTTGAGTGTGTCCAAATACTTGTTCACACAATCTGGATTATTATTTTTTGGACACACTCAAAATGTTGTAAATAAATTATCTGGTCAAATTATAAGCTTTAATAATGAAAATGAAAATGGTATTTTCTGGCGTTTCTCATGTGTGTGATTATAATCCAGGATTCGGACCTCACTTACTAATATAAGAGTTTCTGCTTAGTAAAAAGCTTCTTTACATCTCACCAATAGATGTCTCTAGTGAAGTTCTAGAGATTCAAGAACAAGGTTTCTAAATTGGTTCATAAATATAGAACTTCCAAGAATTTGAGTAGTGTGGTTGTCAATAATGGGTAGAATTGGTGAATGTTACACGTGTCTAAAGTGATCACTTAAACCAGCCTATGACGGTCGTCAGCCCCGTAAATGCCCAGACTTCTTATTCTTCTTCATCTTTGATGAGATGTCAAAAAATAAAATGAAAATAACTCCTGTAATTTGGAGATAATCCAGATTTTGTGAACAAGTATTTGGACACACTCAAAATGTTGTAATTAAATTATAATGTTTTCTACCACTTGAATATTATATTTATTTTTATAACGACTAGTTTCGGAAGCTCCGGGTCTACAAGTTTAAATATAAATATAAATATAAAAAACGAGTGTCTTTTTTTACAATTTTAAAATATTTATTTCACGTTTGTAACAGGTGTACGAAGCGGAACAAGAAATTAGCATCCGGAGCAAAAGAGCCGAAAATAAATGGTGCGCTGATAAATGGCAGAGCAGTTCACAAGGTATACCAAATGCCATATTGGGACATTCAACCGTAACTACTCTATTCTTTTCTTATTATAAATCTGCATTATTCTCTCACAGGAACTAATACCACTCGAGTCCTGGCCGTACTGGAGGCACTCGATCGACACTCTTTCGACCGCGTAGACTCGGGAAACAGTTTGGACATACTGTACAATAAGGTTTTCAGTAACTGCAATGTCACCCCCCCTACGCAGAACGCCAAGGACGGCAACCCGGAAACAAGGGATCCGGTATATATAAATTTCTGTGTACTTTTGTTCATTTCGTTTCACAAATTATTTCATACAAAACTTCACAGTGTCCTGTACCAAACCCACTTACTACCGATCACTCCAAACTTGGCTTTTTTCTGCATGTTGTTATGTATGAAGATATCCATCCAGTATAATGTAACGAGGACAAAAAGACACAAAACAAAATGAGTTATCTATGTCACCAATATGGTAAATTTGTAGAGATGAAACATATTGTGAACATTAATGGATATTTTTTGTACATATACGAGTATTTACAAAAAAATTACAAACTTTAAATGCTCGTGAGGCAAAAGTGCCCATCTTAACCAGAAGAGCAGTAGTGTATATGACATTACTCGTGTAGGAGGCTATAATATATTTGGACATGTGTGTATTTGTGCGTGCGTGTGTGTGTGTGTGCGTGTGTGTCTGCTGTGTGTGTGAGGTTTATAAGTTCTTATTATCAAGAAACAATTATTTTACGCGATAATAGGCTGATACCTATTATCGCGTGGCAAATCACTTCGGTTTCATGGTATAGTTTTATCTCAAAATGCTTTAAATTTTGTCAAACTTGAAAAATACTTAAAAATTCTTACCCCAATACTATTTATTATACAAAACTTTTTTTAAATACTTCAATTTAAATGATGATTTTTCAAATAAAATTGTAAGAAATATCCAACGACAAAAAAACCTTTTGTTTATGAATTTTTATCCCATTTTTTTAAGTCGAATTATTGAGCTCTCTTAGTGCAAAATCTGAATAGGCCAAGGAAAGATTTAATTTAATAAAGTTAAAATTCTTTCAATTTTAAAATGTAAAATGGTTTTTGGTGCAGGAATGGGCGTGCAGCTATTCAGTGGTGCTAGTCCTGTGCGAGTGGGCGGTCTGCAACGCCCGCTGGGGAGAGCACCGGGCCATGGCGGCCGCCGCCTTGCTGGACAGGAGGCAGCAGCAGCTTCTGGCCAGTCCATCCTCGCAAGCGGCAAACAATGCGCAAGACCATCATGGTGAGTCACTCCTTTCGCACAAGTCGCTCACTCCTTTCAAGAATGTCATAAATCAAAAATCGTGAATTTTCAGTTGCGCATGTTTTCAGAATGCCCAGAAAATGTACTTTATCCCAGCAAAAGCGGCACATTTTTAACTTAATATTTACCCGCTACAGGGCACAAACTGTTGTTTTTGCATTTTGAAGAAAATGTATTGTTTTATTATATTTTAAAAAAACTAAATATTTTTCAAATGGAAAAAAAACCTTCAGGTTTTACCTAAAAAGATCTGTTGCACAGTAAAAAGTTCAATAAGTGGCTTGATATTTATATTTAATACATTGTATTATATTTTTTAACTTTAAAAATGTTCTCCTGAAAAATCAAGTTTTTTGATTTATGACGTTCTTGAAAGGAGTGAGCGAAGTGTGTTCAAATCTTTTTTTACTCTAATGTCTACAATAAGTCATACCAATGTATGAACTTCCAGTCACAGTTTTCACATACAGTGTTTGAAAATGATGCGGGATTCATTAAAACACGTGTCACAATAGATTTGAAGAAATAGTGGTATTTACCAAGTGAAATTCAAATAAAAAATGCACCAGTTTTATGTGGTGCCTTACGCACCACACTCTTATCTACAAAATCGAGAAGTTGAATTTTTTTAACTCCGTAGTTTAGTGGTTAGTTTGTTACAAATTCATAAGGTCCCGGGTCCATTCCAGTTTTACGTCCATTCTAATTAACACATTGTTTACGGAAAACTCTTTAACATACTGTTGGTAGAGAGCTGGAGAAGCTTAAGCGTTCCATTTGCTTACTTTTGGTAGAGCGCAAAGCGCCGAAAAACATTGTACATATTGGAGTTGGGTTTGGGGTTACTTGTGATTAGTATATGACCCTAATTATGGTCGGGGTTGATGAAAAAACCGCTCGCCAACAATGTGGTAATATATACCCTGGACACCAGTCCATGGTAATGTTAATCGCCTTTCCTTTGGGTTATCATATATCGCTCACTCCTTTCAAGAACGTCATAAATCAAAAATTGTAAATTTTCAGTTGTGCGTGTTTTCGGAATGTCCAGAAAATGTACTGTATCCCAGCAAAAGAGGCACATTTTTAACTTAATATTTACCCGCTACAGGGCAGAAACTGTTGTTTTTGCATTTTGAAGAAAATGTATTATTTTATTATATTTTTAAAAAACTAAATATTTTTCCAATGGAAAAAAAAACCTTCAGGTTTTACCTAAAAAGGTCTGTTGCACAGTAAAAAGTTCAATAAGTGGCTTGATATTTATATATAATACATTGTATTATATTTTTTAACTTTAAAAACGTTCTCCTTAAAAATCAAGTTTTTTGATTTATGACGTTCTTGAAAGGAGTGAGCGAAGTGTGTTCAAATCTTTTTTCACTCTAATATCTACAATAAGTCATACCAATGTATGAACTTCCAGTCACAGTTTTCACATACAGTGTTTGAAAATAATGCGGGATTCATTAAAACATGTGTCACAATAGATTAGAAGAAATAGTGGTATTTACCAAGTGAAATTCAAATAAAAAAATGTACCAGTTTTGTGTGGTGCCTTACGCACCACACTCTTATCTACAAAATTGAGAAGTTGAATTTGTTTAACTCCATAGTTTAGTGGTTAGTTTGTAAAAAATTCATAAAGTCCCGGGTCCATTCCAGTTTTACGTCCATTCTAATTAACACATTGTTTGCGGGAAACTCTTTAACATACTGTTGGTAGAGAGCAGGAGAAGCTTAAGCGTTCCATTTGCTTACTTTTGGTAGAGCGCAAAGCGCAAAAAAAACATTGTACATATTGGAGTTGGGTTTGGGGTTACTTGTGATTAGTATACGACCCTAATTAGTGTACTAATTATGGTCGGGGTTGATGAAAAAACCGCTCGCCAACAATGTGTTAATATAACCCTGGACACCAGTCCATGGTAATGTTAATCGCCTTTCCTTAGGGTTATCATATATGTAAAACGATGGTTACCTGTATCACTATTTCTTAAAATCTATTATGACATGTGTTTCAATGAATTCCGTATCTTTTTCAAACACAGTATGTGCAAACTGTTAAAAATAAAATAATAAGAAATAATCCACCAATTTTATATGGTGCCCTTTGCACTATTATTTACAAATAGGGATCAAAATTGAAAGGTTTAATTTGTTTGCTCCGTAGTTTAGTGGTTAGGTTGTTCGAAATTCATAAGGTCCCGAGTTGATTCCAGTTTTTATGTCAATACAATTAATACCTCTTTATTGAATTCAGGCGCTAATGATGATAAGGAGTCAATAAGTTCAGGAGCCGGGATCTACGGAGGTCCTCCCATATTCCAAAGTCTCCTCATGAGGTTCTTGGACAATGACGCCCCAGTTCTCGGTAAGTATTTAATTTATTGCCGCAATTAATTGTTTTGTTTTTACTTATGTCTTACCATATCAGCACGCTCTGCTACCATTCTGTAGGTCCCGGGTTTGATTCCCAAGGGGGGTAAAATAAATACAAGTGATTTTTCACTGTTATATTTATTCAATATTACCCTGGACTGGTACCTGAAGCGGAGGGCGGATCACCTTTCCTTCATGCGTAAACGATCAAGATAACACTGCGTTTATATGACGCAGTGCCCCATGCACCATTGGGGTGCGGATAAGGGTTTTATTATTATTTACTTACCGTATATTTTTAAATAATGTATATTAAATTTTCAAATAAATAAATGGAATATTTAGTATACATTACTCATTTATTGCAATGTGCCATTGGAGCTAAAGTTTTTAAACTGCCAAAAATGCGTTTTTGTGAATTTTACCAAAAACTGCTGTATTAATCTTTTATTTATTGTTTTTGGTATTCACTTTGTGGTAATGATGAAATTTAAATTAAAACACTTGTTTTTACCACTTGAGTTATATTTATTTTCATTTTAATGATTAGTTTCGAAAGCTACAGAAAATAAAAATAAATATAACTCAAGTGGAAAAAAAAAGTGTTTTAATTTAAATTTTGTATTAATTTTTTTTGTATACATAAAATAATCTTTCCGTGGAAGACTAGACTAGTCTAGACTCCATACCAATGAATATTTATATTTATTTATTTACTTTGTTTATTTTTAATTTATTTTTAATATACTTTGTTTAAAAATAATAAAAAAATAGTAAAACGAACTCCCTCTCTAAACACAAGTATCTACTTTATTAGAGATGTAGAAACATTATATGTGAAACGTATTGTGTATTCACCAACTATTTTGTATTATTTAAATAAGTATTTTGTAAAAAAAAAAAAATTCAATAATTTTTTTTTTTTTAAATACCTTTTGTTTGCAAGTAATCTTTTTGCTATTTTTATGGACCCGTATATTTCCTCTGGAATAATATAGTATTTGTCCATGTGTTTTCTTTACAACGAGTTATTTCCATGGTTAATCCACAAATAATTTTAGAATATATTTTCACAGATGAAGGAGCGAATGCATCGCCCCAGAACAAGGCCCAATTCACTAACCTTGTACACCTGTTTGGGGAGCTGGTCAGGAGAGATGTCTTCTCACACGACGCCTACATGTGCACACTTATTTCAAGAGGTAATTCACTAGCTAGTATAAGTACGAGTATACTTCGTGCGCTCTAGCCATGCTGCTATACTCCTTTTCTTCTCCTACAGAACCTACAAGTCATGAGCGATAGAATTTAAAATAAAACAGATTTTATGACTCATCTTTAAAAGAAGTCATTACTTAATTTGGTTTTCACTTAAAAATAATCACTCCAATCAGTGCACAAATTATGAAAGAAAAGAATTTTTAAATGCACTTTTACAAAAATGCTAAAAGAATTTTCTATATTATTATTTTTAACATTTTGAATGTGTATTTTGAATGAACTTGTTTTTTAACTTTTATTTTGAATGAACTTGTACACAAATTGGATTATCTCCAATTAGTTATTAGTTATAGTTATAGTTATTTTTGCACTATTTTTTTTACATCTAAACATAGATGAAGAAGAAAGAACATGGAAGTTTGGGCATTTACAGGGCTTACAATTGTCATAGGCTGGTTTAAGTGATCACTTTACACGTGTAACATTCACCAATTCTACCCATGATTCAACCACACTAAAATTCTTGAAACTTCTAGGTATATTATTATTATTATTTTATATTATATTGATAATTTCATTGATTATCTTCAGAAATCATTGTTCAAAATTATTGGCATTTGTCTAAAACACTTTATGTAATATCGACGTGCCCTACGTAAAGTACTCTAACTACATTTTTGTCAATTTGGAGATATTTGGTGTACGTTATCTACAAATATAAACAAACAAAAAAAACTTATTAATTAAATTTTGCCTAGTTTTCAGGCGTATAAGAATATCGAATTTTCGAAATGAACTGAACTCCTAAAACGCATAAAGTTTTAAAATGATTTAAAACATTATTTTATCGTGTTTTTTAATGTATAATACTAGTTAAGAATTTCAGATAAAACTGTTAATTAATTTCAAAAATACGTTGAAAAAATCTTCCAAGCTCTCTCCTGTAAAGTAACAGATTTGCAGATAGGGTACTTTACGTAGGGGCCGTCGATATGTGATATAAAAAAATTGCGATTTGTTGAAAAATCATCCCATTCCAGGTGACCTGTTAGGAGCCACAGAACCCATGAGTTTAGGTGCTGCAGTGGGCGGTGCCGCCACCCCCATTGGCGGGTCTCTGGAACCAGTGAGCCATCATCATCACACCCCTACATTGGACGAAGAGATCTTTGCCGGGATCGATCTCAAACCCAAAATAGATGTAAGATACAACCCTCATTAACACATTTCGGACGGATGTTTTTACGCCTGCAGGGCGTTGGCGACGGGATATTTGGTGATTCGCTCACTCCTTTCAACAACGTCAAAAATAAAAAAACTTGATTTTTCAGGAGATCGTTTTTAAAGTTTAAAAATATAATACAATGTTTTAAAAATAAATATCAAGCCACCTCTTGAACTTTATACTGTGCAACAGATCTTTTTAGGTAAAACCTGAATGTTGTTTTTTCATTTGAAAAATATTAAGTATATATTTAAAAAATAGTTAAACCATACCTTTTTTCAAAATGCAAAAACAACACTTTCTGCCTGTAGCAGGTAAATATTAATTTAAAAATATGCCACTTTTGCTGGGATATAGTACATTTTCTGGGCATTCCGAAAACATGCACAACTGAAAATTTATGATTTTTTATATATGACGTTCTTGAAAGGAGTGAACGAATTGTGCACATACAGTTTAGACCTAACAAAAAAATTAGTACATAATATTCATATAAAAACATGAAATAATTTCTTATTTTCTGAATGAGTCCGGCGCAGAAAGTAAAAATACCCTTCCTGTCTTTAAACATCATTAGAAATACGTTTTCCGTCGTAAGTGTGTTGATAACAACAACAATAACAAAAATTATACAAAGTGCCTCATAACTATTTATTCTTCGTCTCCCTCTTATTCCTCATTACTGAGGGTTGTGACCCTTGTAGAAGCAATGACTCTTCTCCCTTTTATCCCTTGACTGCGCTGCACATAGCGCTCCAATCACCGAGGTGCCTACTGCTGTCTTAACTTGAACGGTCCATCGTGTGGGGATCTTCCTCTCCCTCTCTTTCCCTCCAGGCTTCCAATCACAACCAGTCGTTCCAGGCTATCCTCATTGCAACGCACTACGTGTCCAAAGAACTGAAGAATCTATTGTGTACAGACACTGGCCAGGGTCAAGCTATCCAAGTGCACTCCTAAAAATGGACTCGTTGATGCGTTCAGCTGTCCATGGGATTTGGAGTGTATTTATACTCAACTGTATTTATAATACTATAATAATACTATTTGTATAAAATGATAATTAACTTTGTGATTTGTATTTTAGGAACACGGTAGAATGGAGTATGACGATTCTAAAATAGATGACGATCTTGATAAGCTGCTCCAACACATAAAACAAGATCAGCAGAACTCTATGGACGCCCCCGACAGTCCGAAAGAACCTGGCGATACCTCACACGGGTAGGAAAAATAGTTTTAATTTAATTTGAGGCCTCGAAATTGATACTCTACAACAATCATATAAGTTATTTTCTTCTTCTTCTTTAGCCTTCTGTCCTCCACTGCTGGATATAGGCCTCTTCCCTATCATTCCATTTTTTTCAGCCTGTTGCTGTTTGCAGACAGTTTCTACCCCCCACAGCGGCTATGTCTTCGGACCATTTTTAACCTTTCCGGGAGTACAGTAATTGATGTCCTTCGATAAATTTTATCTGGGGAGTGGGTTCTTTTTACATAAAAAATATATATATTCATGAAATCTATGTATTATGAAGATAAAAGATAGAAATTATATAAAAATAATTGAAAAAAATTCAATTCACCATTTCTTGGTACTATTTTATGACATAATTATATAATAATAATAATTTTTTGTTATTATTATGTTTTACTTTATCTTTTCCGGCAGTAATAATTGATGTCTGACTTTCTCTGGGAAGTGGCTTTTTTTAGATCTAGATGTTTTTAGTTTATCTAGATAGTTTTCATGTAAAAATAAAAGTAAAAATAAAACTCACCATCTCTAGTTTTTATTATATGACAAAATTACACACAAATATCCACAGATGTCATTGCTTTACAAGTCACATCACACCAACTGACAGACGGACTTATTTCACGTTCATTAATATCGATACTCCTTTGAGGAAAATTTGCACCAACATTCATTTACGTCCATACTCACGGAAAGGTTAAGTGGTATTACACAAAGTGAATGATGAATGACAAGGAGAGTGTCATGAAATGTTACTTAATTCTTTAGATTTACAAACAGTTCTTATTGTGTTGCATTCTTGAAATTCTCCGTTGCCATATTCCGTGTTGCCGTGCAGGGTGGAGTCCCAGATGATCGGCGTGCTGCCGCCCCCTTCGCGCCACCTGCTGTACACCACGCACTTCCCGCTGGCGTGGCACGACAGCGAGGGCGGCGCCCCGCCCCACGACACCAACCAGAGACACGTCCTGCTCTACGGCGTCGGCAGGCACCGCGACGAGGCGCGACACCAGGTCAAGAAGATGTCCAAA
Source organism: Brachycentrus maculatus (assembly GCF_059751285.1). NCBI lineage: Eukaryota > Metazoa > Arthropoda > Insecta > Trichoptera > Brachycentridae > Brachycentrus > Brachycentrus maculatus. The sequence continues at coordinate 1,081,231 of NW_028281053.1, read as the reverse complement.
GGTATCAATACCTCCTTCCTTTTCGGTGTCTTTTTCTAATGGTGGGGACTGACCGGAGCCATTTCGTCATAACATAAGGATGAATACTGACCGGAACATTTCATCGTAACGTAACATGTTACGATGCGAGCATTCAGGCAGTCAGTACAGCGAGCAGAGCTGCTCGCCGCTGTTCCGAATGCTCCATCCGAAGTCTGATGCAATTTTAGGTCAGTACTAGGGCTGCCAATCTGTGGAAAATTTCCCAAACTGCGGGTAATCTTTTTTTTTCTTTATCTGGAGTAAGCTGTAATTTATTAAAATCACAGAACCTAGAATCACGTCTTCGTCGATTGACATTTTAACTACGAATGCAAAGTTGCAAAGATTCATACAGATTTTGGGTTATTGATTCTATACAAATTTAATACAGATTTCTAGACTGTAATTGAGATTTTTTGGTGTGACATATGGCAACACTGAGCACAAGGCCACAAACGAGCACTGATCGCAGTCAGTCAGCAATGCTGTAACGTCATAACGTAACATGCTCGCCGTGAACGATGTTACGACATTACGATACGACGAAATGCTCCGGTCAGTCTCCACCCTAATACATTACGATGCGAGCATTCGTATAGTCTGTACAGCGAGCCGAGCATCCATAGTCGGAGTGCTCGCTGCGGGCGACGTTACAACGATACGTTGCGACGAAATGCTCCGGTCAGTCCCCACCTTAATGTAAACGAATGTTTGGATAAGGGAAAAGACGAAGGTAACAGATGTGGCTCTAAGAATCGCAGAACAATAGTGGAACTGGGCAGGTCGTGTGGCACGAATGTCTGAGGACAGATGGACGAAGAAGATGCTTGACTGGAGGCCTAGAACGGGACGCGGAAGCGTGGGTAGGCCCCAGATAAGATGGTCCGGTGATATTTAAAAAGTGGCGGGCCTACACTAGAGGAGAGCTAAAATATTTGATTTCTTTAAAAAAGATTTTAAGAAGTAGTGGTATTTACTAAGTAAAATTTTTAATTAAACATGGTTAGGTTTTTACCACAAAGAGACTGCTGGATCAATTAATGAAATTCTTTAAAATAGTTGAATAAATACATTTAAAATTGCACATCTGTTTTATTTGATAAAAATACCCTACAGATTCTCTGTACTGTAATCCGTACGCTCCACTAGTCCGAAGAGAGGGTAAATTTTAGGTGTTTGGATTATAGAGGTCCTGCTGTACTATGAAAGCATAAAAAATTAATATGTAACTGTTTTTTTATTTCTCTTTAGAAATCTGTAAGCTGTTTTCTAAGAAGTTTTCAATAGACGTGGCTGAAGGAGGGAAAGTGAAGAAACATTCCCGGAGTGAATTCAACTTTGAGGCTGTAACACAAAAGTTTCAAGTAAGTAATATTTAAACATTTATTCAAATCATCCATAACTTCAATTCATGCATTATGTATAACCCCACAGTAAGTTACAAATGAAAAGTCATTGTTAATGTAGCTTCAGTTTCTTCTTCTTCTTTTTCCATATTCGATCCCTAAGTGGAGCATATGGCCAACACGAGACATCTCCAAGTCACTTTGTCACACGCCATCTCCTTGGTTTCCTTCAAGTTCCTCTGAGTATAGTCAGTGAATGGTCGTCAGTGATCTTCCGGAACGCCATAATCCTCTGGGTTGGAAGAAAAGACACGAGGGATTAATGCTCTCAGTTGGCATTCTAAGCACATGTCCCAACCATGTCCATCTTTTGCTCTTCAGGACTTCCAGTATGAGGGGCTGTTGGGTTCTCCTCCTCACATTCTCGTTCTTGAGGTCTTCAGTTTACAAAATGTTTTTTTTTTCTCCTTGCAGAACATGAATTATTTTGACCAGCACGTAGTGACGTGGCAGTGCGGCAGTACTGTAGTGGAGATGCTGCAAGCTTTCGCCCTCGGGACCTCCAGCTACCTTCCGGTCCAAGAGCACGTCGCCTTCCTCTTCGACCTCATGGAGCTAGCTGTCAATGTGTATGGGCTCATTGACATCTGTATTCAGGTGAGATATTTACATGTCTTTTATTAGTTTTGTCATTTTACAAGCTTCACTTGTCAGTCATATTCTTCATCTTAGTGTTGATCTTGTGCCCTGTTTTTAAAAGGGATTAGCCTCCTACGATGCCGATTCCTAGCTATCAATCTATCTCTTTGGTGGTCTGCCTGGGAGTCGTGTACCTTGGGGTTTACCACGCAATACAAAATGTGGGGGAGTCTGGATGGTTCCATTTTCCTCACATGTGCATACCATTGTCTTCTTTGTTGCCTTCCCCTTATTCTATCTCGTAAACTCTTGCCAGATATGCTCCTTAAAGTCTTCATTCCCAACACTCCAAGTGCGGAATTTTTTTTGTTACTGGGGTGCTCACTCTGCATTCACTCCCGTATGTCATGATGGATGGCACACAGGTTTTATATATTTTAGTTTTGCTGCCGATCGTCATGTCAGGGTTTTCCCATGTAGAATTTTTAAGATGAGTTATAATCAAGGTATTTAAAATATATACTCATTCTCACTGTTTGGTTTCTTGTATAGATTCTCAAGGAGCTGCTAGAAGTGGAATCGGTGTTAGCTTCCCGGAGCCCGGGGCAGGGTCTGCTGAGAAGTTACACCACATCCCTGGCCCTCTATGTAGTCGGAGTTCTTCGCAGATACCATTGCTGCTTGCTACGTGAGTATTCTATTTGGCTTACTTTTGGTAGAACGCGAGAGACGCCAAAAGACATATTGGAATTGGGTATGCGGTTACTTGTGATTAGTATACTGAGGGCCGGGCAGCATACTATCTGAGAATAATTAGAGTCAGAGCTGAAACTGTCCGAAAAAAATGTGTTAATATCCTTATTTAATTGCCTGTTATGCCATTAATTTATTCAGCAGCTTTCAGATGCATTTATCTCAGAATCATCTTTTTTAGTCATCTTTCCCTGGATAATACGTTTTTATTGGTTTTAGTGTCCACCGAGCAAACAAGTTCCGTGTTTGAGCAACTGTGTCGCCTTGTGAAGCCGGTCATCAACCCGGGAGACTGCAGCTCTGCTGAGAGGTGTATTCTCGCACACTTGTATGATTTATACTCTGTGTGCACACACCTCCGCTCCAAGACACACCAAGCCGAGCCCTTCTCTAACGCTTACCCTAAAATTAGGTAACACGACATTTGTAATATTTACTTATTATTCTTTTAAATATACAAAGTAAAACTCTACTAAATGCGAGGTATACCTTCCAATAAGTTCCAGCATTAAAGTCACATAAATATATATACCTGAAACTTACCGTAACAATACCAAATGTGCCACAATACTGCATGCGAGTATTATGGCAACAAAATCAAGCATGATTTGAACAATTTTGACACAATTTCCCAAAATTCTAAACAATATAACAAGAAAAGAGCAAGAAATTTAATGCTTGACTGATTTTAATTACCGATTTTATCAGCATGTGTTTGGACAATTGATGATTTTTTATCTGTTTACCTCAATTTAAATATTTTTCGAATTTTGACCAATCTATTACCAGATTGATGAAATCCATTTGAAATTGATTTCACCAATCTGGTAGAGTCTTGAATTTAGTACCTTATGTAGCATAGTTTAATTTCACTTTTAATTTTTTCTTGTGATTTTGTTATTTTTTTTTTTTTTCATTACTTTTAATTGTTATTACCCTTTTTTTACAACCAAATTTCTATTCTTTATATATGTATTTAACCTGCACCTTTATTTTTACTGTAAGCTTGTTGTGTTCTCATCTAATTGATGAAAAACTTTCAAACAATTTGTATTGCACTGTATTTCATTTATTGTAATATGTTTTTCATTTGTTAAAATAAATAAATTCAGTTTTAAATTAACAAGCTTTGTATATGTTATGTATTTCCTGGGTAATCCCAAGTTGATATTCACTCATTTTGCCCAATTCAGACATTAGGCAAACGATTTGCCTAACTAAAATAGAACAACAGACCCGCACTTTTATTTTGTCTATTTCAACAAAATAACCAATTTCACAAATTCAATATAACGTTGCATCTAAATTTAATTTTCAGACAAGTATTGTATGCCGGCTTGCAGCCCACGCCCACCAACTACGTGTACAATCCGCAGTTCCTGAGTGAAGTGTTCACAAACCCCAGAAGAGGTGGTGAGATTTGATTTCTTTCTTCCCTTTCATCCCTATCTATAATGCGGCATTTACACAAGGACAATTGCGATGCCAGTTCAATAAGACATCCCAGTTATAAAATCCAACAAGATTTCACACAACATTTATGCATAAGCCAGTAGCGTAGGTAGTTGGAATATATTTATAAAATTTTGACAGTTACTTTTGGTGTTGCCATTATAAATATTTTGATGTTATATTGCCTTATGGCTGCCAAGATATGCAGTTGTTTTTATCTACTTGAGTAGGTACTTACGTAAATATTTTTTTGTGACTATATTAATATTTCACCGACTGCCTCCGTGGTGTTATGGTAAGCGTGTTTAGCTACCGCACTGGAGGTCCCGGGTTCGATTCCCAGGGAGGGGTGAAAATGAATATTAGTGATCTTACACTCTAATATTTTTATTTAAATATTACCCTGGACTAGTCCCTAAAGCGGTGATGACCTTGCCTTCATGTAAGTAATGATTATGATAACACTGCGTCAATTCGATGCAGTGCCTTTTGCACCATTGGGTACGAATAAGGGTTAAAAGAAGAAGTTATTAATATTACAATTCCTTATGTGTGCGACCAGTAATGCACTATTTTAATACCTGGCTAGGAATATGCATTTACAACAGGCTAATAGACGAGCTAATCCAGAATATGCGAATGATGAAGGAAGCTATTGACTCCAAAATTTATTAACTGTTTTAATCCATTGGATTTTCTTCAAAATTGGCTTGGATGACTGTTAGCATGAGGCCAATATTGGATCGGCTTTATGAAATGCCTTGATTGTCCTTGTGTTAATGTCTGGTATGTGAGGAATCTAGCACAATCTGGTCAAATTATTAAATATACAGTATTTGTCACTCTGTATGCCAAGTACATTTTTATTAAAGTTCATAAATGGATCATTTGCTAATGAATAAAATACACTTGGTAGTTAAATAATAATATTGTTATTCTCTCCTGTAAAGTAATCTCAGATTGAGTTAGATACCAACAGATTTTTCTTCACGCATTTGATTCACATGCCCGAACCATCTCAACACACCTTTCTTTATTTTATTTATAATGCTTATCTCAGACTTGCAATTTTTCCTTATACATATCACTAAGTGATCACATTTTGTGACTGCATTCAGTCTACTTTCATCCTTCTTTTGCCAACTCCATGCTTCACTTCAGTGGTCCCGGTTTCAACTCTCAAGGAGTGTGCAAGCAAATATTCTTCACTTAGTTATTTTTTTTTACTTTACCCTGGATTGGTACCATGGCTGATCACCTTTCCTTTGTGTATTGAACGATCCAAATAGGGCACTGTATTGTATAGAATCAACACTGATTCTATACAATGCAGTGTCTTGCACCATGGGGTATGGATAAGGGTTAGAAGTATCACATATGTATCATATTGTGAAATCATGTATATTTTTTATTTCAGGTAAAATAGATGCCTCATGGGCGCGCCAACTATCGGAGTCTCCTAATAATCGCAACAGTTTTGTCTGTTCTGCAATTTTAGCGATTTGCAGAGAGGTTGATAATGACAGGTAATATTTTTACACAAATGTGTCTCTTGTTTTTACCTGATGACATTCTTTAAGGGATTCTAATTTTGGCTAAATTTTGTTACACTTGTGTTCCATAAGTTAATCACATTTGTAAAAGGATAATCCATCAATCTCGTCATACACATACCTTTTCGAGCAATGTAGCCTTCGTACAATTGTTCTGTGTATCGTCAATTGCGTAATGTGTGGAGATTATCACGAGTGTATGAATTTATAAGACAAGACTCTGTAACTTCAAACATACAAATCGAACTTTAATCATACGAATGCGACATTCAATTGTGTTATTCAATACTTTCTATTTTTTTCATATTGTACAAAACTCTATTCTGAAAACACTTCTAGATAGTATTGTAATATATATATATAATAAAACCCTTATCCGCACCCCAATGGTGCATAGGGCACTGCGTCATATAAACGCAGTGTTATCTTGATCGTTTACACATGAAGGAAAGGTGATCAGCCCTCCGCTTCAAGTACCAGTCCAGGGTAATATTGAATAAATATTACAGTGAAAAAATCACTCATATTTATTCTTACCCCCCCTGGGAATCGAACCCGGGTCCTCCAGAACGGTAGCCGAGCGTGCTGACCATTACACTACGGAGGCGGACATTGTACATTGTACTATAGACTATAACAGTTGGGCTGAAAAGTTTGTACGCTGACACAAGATGGTATGACTAGAATTGAATCCATGTGATTTTTAGTTAGCACCAACCTTGAAAAGATACGTGTATAAATTTGACAGTCGGTTGACAATTGGTTTGTGAGATAAACTGTTATTTAAATTTTGTCTCCAGGGTGAATGATATAGCCATCGCCTGCTGTGAAATGACGGCCTGCTGCGGGGGCCTGTCTACCGAGTGGCTGGGGGCGCTCATGGGACTCTGCAACAGCTCCAGTTTGCCCCAAGCCCCCTTCTACCCGGACCTCATGAAGCTGGTGGACGTGCAGGACCTGTCCATGCACAACTCCCTGGCTGTCTTCACCTGCATCCTGATTGGTGAGTGTACTGACAAACCCCAATTTTAAACTGCAGTGAGATCCTAAAAAATCCTAAAAAAACTAATTAAATGAATTTTTTACACGTTAATCAAAGAAGAAAAAACTTCTTCTTCTTCTAACCCTTGTCCGCACCCGATGGTGCATAGGACACTGCATCATATAAACGCTGCATTATCTCGATCCTTAACACACAAAGGAAAGGTGATCAGCCCTCCGCTTCAGGTACCAGTCCAGGGTAAATTGAAAAAATATTAGAGGGAAAAAATCACCTTCATTTAGTCGGCCTCCGTAGTGTAATGGTCAGCACGCTCGGCTACTGTACTGGAGGACCCGGGTTCGATTCCCAGAGGGGGAGTCAAATAAATAAAAACTTTAAACAGTATAAATCCCTCTCCAAGCACAAGAGCTTAAGAAGTTACCCCGTCACTGTAGCACAAGCTCACTTACTCATGTATGATTCACACATACACACCCTCTTACATACACACACACACACACACACACACACACACACACACACACACACACACACACACACACACACACACACACACACCACACACACACACACACACACACACACTCACCCCAACCACAAACATTACTTTCATTCATCACTAATTATAATAAGAATAACATTATCGGTGGATTTTTGTAATTGGCTGTAGATTTATTAATTGTTATTGTATATTGTATTGTTATAGCTGTAAAAATCCCAAATAAATAAACAAGCGGTATGTTTGCTTCCGCCTCCGTAGTGTGATTCCCAAGGGGGGTAAAATAAATATAAGTGATTTTTTCACTGTAATATTTATTCAATATTTACATGGACTGGTACCTGAAGCGGAGGGCTGATCACCTTTCCTTCATGTGTAAACAATCAAGATAACACTGCGTTTATATGACACAGTGCCCTATGCACCATTGGGGTGCGGATAAGGGTACAAAAAAAATATGTTTGCTTCAGCACACATACTACACTTAGACTGAATAATAAGACATAGAGTGGCAAACTTTTTACCTTCGATATCCTCACTATCCTGCCTGCAGACGATCCTCTTAAACTAGGAGCTTTGCGGATTATTCCTTTTTTTAAAAAAAAAAACAAAAGTTTAGTTAATATTGAACTGTGTTCCCTTTAGCCCGCCACTGCTTTTCACTGGAAGGGTTCGTATGCAGCGTGGCCCTGCCCAGCTTGCTGAAGGGCGGTAGCGAGGGCCGCGCGGAGGCAGGGGCCCGCCTCACCTGCCACCTCCTGCTGAGGCTCTTCAAGACCGTGGAGACTCCCCAGCCTGGTAATACACGCAATCAAATACAACCCTACTGTCAATACAATTTCCTTATTAAAATGTTCCCCCTGACACGTCTTTTTATTTCTCTTATTCTGTATTGGGCCGAATATAACGCAATTTTTACTTTAAATAGATTTATAAAAAATAATATATGGAAGTGAAACATGGAGTTAAAATGCAATATTTCAGACAAATGTGCAGCAAAACGGTGTATGATAAATACTCAAATGGTGATAAGAAAAGAATGCAAGGCTGGAGATTATCAATTAAATTTAAAAAGGCGTATTGAGATAGTTTGGACATGTGGAACAAATGAGTGAAGATAGAACTGTAAAATAAAATTACGAGGCAAAGTTGAATGTTGGAAATGGGAGCAGAGGAAGATCGAGGATAACTTGGCATGATGAAGTATTTCAAATACTTGTAAGTAATCACGAGTGAGAATAATCAAAACAGATTGGTGTGGCGATCTCTCTCTGCCTACCACCGCGAAAGCAAAATACTTTTAAATACAAATTGTATGAATTTGCACCCAATGCTTAAATATTTAAATTGTGTGAAACTGGGATCACCCGATAATAAAAACAAAAAATATTTTTAAAACATCTGTATTGAAAAAAACATTTTTAATGGGTTATAATTTATTAACTCATAAACTAAAATGAGAGGAACTGGTTTTTCACATTTAGCGTATCGAGCTTTACTTACTAATAAATCAGAAAATAAACAAATTGAAATAATAGGTAAACAGATCACTTCTGTTAAGCAACTAATAATGAGAAAAATTATACTCTCTATGGAGATAAATAAACAAGAAAAATCGTTTTTGTAATAACCATTTTATATTTCTATTTGAAGAATTTTCATCCTTGATTTTGAGTCATCTAATCTTCGCCACCTTCTTCCTCCTCATCAAATTCGCCCTCTTCCTCAGCGCTGGCCTCCTGGTACTGCTGGTATTCCGATACCAAGTCATTCATATTGCTCTCCGCCTCGGTGAATTCCATTTCATCCATTCCTTCACCCGTGTACCAATGGAGGAAAGCCTTGCGCCTGAACATCGCCGTGAACTGCTCCGAAACTCTCTTAAACAGTTCTTGAATGGCGGTGGAATTGCCTATAAACGTAGCGGACATCTTCAATCCTCTCGGAGGGATATCGCATACGGCAGTCTTCACATTGTTAGGAATCCACTCTGCAAAATATGAAGAATTCTTGTTCTGGATGTTAAGCATCTGCTCATCCACTTCTTTCATAGACATTCTTCCTCTGAAAATTGCCGCTACTGTCAGATATCTTCCGTGTCGTGGATCGCACGCAGCCATCATGTTTTTAGCGTCAAACATTTGTTGAGTCAGCTCCGGAACCGTCAGCGCTCGGTACTGCTGACTGCCTCGGGAAGTAAGCGGGACGAATCCGGGAATAAAGAAATGCAGGCGAGGGAACGGAACCATGTTCACAGCCAGTTTGCGGAGATCCGCATTCAGTTGACCAGGAAAACGGAGGCAGGTGGTTACGCCGGACATTGTGGCGGAAACGAGATGATTAAGATCACCGTACGTCGGTGTGGCCAGTTTCAAAGTTCTGAAACAGATGTCATACAGGGCTTCGTTGTCGATGCAGAAGCATTCGTCCGTGTTTTCTACAAGCTGGTGCACGGAGAGCGTGGCGTTGTACGGTTCGACTACCGTATCCGATACCTTGGGAGAAGGCACCACGCTGAATGTATTCATGATGCGATCGGGGTATTCTTCTCGTATCTTCGAGATAAGCAAAGTTCCCAGTCCAGCGCCAGTTCCTCCTCCCAGAGAATGAGTCATCTGGAATCCTTGCAAGCAGTCGCAACCTTCAGCTTCCTTGCGCACGACATCCAGCACGGAGTCTACAAGCTCTGCCCCTTCGGTGTAATGGCCCTTTGCCCAGTTGTTTCCGGCCCCCGACTGTCCAAACACAAAGTTATCTGGACGGAAGATTTGGCCAAATGGGCCGGAGCGAACGGAGTCCATGGTGCCAGGCTCCAGATCTACCAGAACCGCTCTCGGGACGTACTTTCCAGCGATAGCTTCATTGTAGTACACGTTAATACGCTCCAATTGCAGATCTGAATCTCCGCTGTACGTCCCAGTGGGCTCAATACCGTGTTCGTCAGAAATCACCTCCCAAAACTGTTGACAAAAAAATAACAAAATAAATAATGACTTTCTAAATTATCCCTTGTAGTTGAAAAAAATCTAATATTTGTATACCTTTGCTCCAATTTGGTTCCCACACTGGCCAGCTTGAATATGGACAATTTCACGCATTTTTACCAATGAATATCTATTATTAAGTCCCAACCAAAATGTTCTTAAAATAAAGATAAAATATTTTAAATTTTGCAAAACTATTATCTGGAGCACTAAAAAACCAACCACCAAGGTCTGTGGATTTTGTTCTTATGAAGAAAAAACATAAGACTTTTTCCTAACAGAAAAATTTCCACGGTGATTTGAATTTTTAAATATTAGAACTAAATTTCCTGGTTTTCCTGATTTTTTATTCAAATTTGTAACCTACCTGTTTGTGTATGGGGTTTCCTACCTAGTTGAATTTTAAGTATTTTAGGTATTTAAAAATCTACATTGTGTTTCAGACTTAGTTTATTAATACATCAACTCATCGAGTAATCATGCAGTGTACTTAGTATCCTGTATTACCTGTTTAATTGTTACTCAATATATTGCTTTGTTTAATAAAGTAATATTGTTTTTAAGTTGGCCCTCACGGGCTTAAATCCGGCGTTTGAATTTCATATTTTATTTTTAAATATAGACAATAATTAATTTTTATTATTTATATCTCATCACTTATGATTTTACAGGTCTATATAGTGTTTCTACATCTCCTCATCCTGCCCCTGGCTCTCTCCACTCCATTCGTCTGAGCTGTGATCGCCATCTATTGGCTGCAGCTCACAAGAATATAGCAGTGGGGCCGCTTCTGGCAACACTGAAGGCAATTCAAGGTAATCTTTATGATTCCCAATCTTTTTTATTATCTTGACATACACTTGAATATTTTTATATTGACATAAAAAAACAGCAATTTTAACGGAATAAAATTTAAATTAAAAGTAATTAATTATAATCAATTTAGAATATTTATCGACATTTATGTTTGAAACTGATAGTTAATTAAAGATAAATTTTATAACATAAGGATTGATAATTTACAATTTGAAGTAGGGACCTGAATATGTATAGTGAAATGTCACCATACATACAAGTGATACAAATTATTTACTATGAATCAAAAACTTCACTTATGCCACAAAGAAAGAGCATGAAACTGATGAAAAAAGTGATAATATATTAATGATATTAGTATTTGACAGCTTTGGTAGGATTTTGAGTATTCATTAGGTAGGGTTTATATTAATTTGTTTCATAATAAATTTAAACTTAAAATTATTGGTTATAGGGACACTTCAAACAATTGTTTTATGGACCGAATGCTCCTACGCAATAGAGTTTGACAGACTTCCCGAGTGATATTTGATCCTTGTTACCTCATTCTAGTCGTGAATGATTTGGCAATCCGGTAGGATACTTCAAATAATTAATTATAGGGACCGAATGCTCCTACGCAATAGAGTTTGCCAGATTTACTAAGATCCAATCCATGTTGTCTATGATCTAGTTGTCGGTGATTGGGCAACAGCAAGGGATGGCAAATCAACGACTGGCTCTGCTAAAAAGCCAACTTCAGGTGGCTGCGAGCTCTCCCACATCCTGGGCACAAGCGATGCCAACACTCAAGACACTAACTTGGATCTCATGTCGTAAGTAATAACTTTTCCTTTATCTTAAATGCAAACAAACTGATCATTCTTTCGCAGCATTTATTCTTCATAATGAAAGTATGAAGCAGATGCCATCACCTCTCCTATGATATATTATGCACAGATGCATCACTGAGCACTCGCAAATGGCTCTTTTTTGATGCTCATGATCCCCAACTGTGTTGATTGACCAAATCAGCAAGGACCAGCAGTTTGCTACCCGCTCACGTACTGGCAAACGATTTTGGTATACTTGGATAGTTTTGTATTAAGTTTCATATCTGTAATAAGATTACCGCACCTCTCTAATTATCCAATTGCCAATACAGTAAAACCTCATAATGAATTTGTTACTCTTGAAAAAGTAGAATTCTCAGCGTAGTATATTAGTTTATGAAATACCTTGAGGTTTTACTTGTATGGGCATATAAAAGTACAGAGTAGCCATTCGAGAAGAGGTATGCTTGTTAAATGAAATTTATAATTTTTGGCACATTTATTTTGGCACAGTTCTTTGTTTATGTTTTAATTTGAAATGATTTGGTTATAGGATGGTAGATCTGGAATCATCCAACGGTCATAAAACGCCTAGGTTTGTCCCGATTTTTATTTTCTACATGACCCCACACGGCCGCAGTGTATGTGCAACACTTCATTCTGTCCCTTCACCCTCTCACCCCCTGTTCATGTGGAGGCTTCCTCTGTACCCATTCACACGTTGGTGTTGGGTTGTTACATATCCCCTACAATACTGTCAACCATATTATAATGAAATGCACTTATATTATTCTATATGTGGAGCTGTACCAACATACTCGTACGGTTGATTCTATTCAAAATGTAGTCTTTCGAAATAAGAATTATGTAAAATTACTGACTATTCAATTTAAAATAAGCGTGTTTTATGACATTTAAACAATATTTTCGCAATTCATCAATTTATTTACAAATTTTCGCCTACACATTTTGTGGTATACACATTAATTATGTGTATTATTACATTTATGTCCATCTCCGTAGTGTAATGGTCAGCACGCTCGGCTACCGTTCTGGAGGTCCCGGGTTCGATTCCTAGGGGGGGGTAAAATAAATATTAGTGATTTTTTCACTGTACTATTTATTCAATATTACCTTGGACTGGTACCTGAAGCGGAGGGCTGATCACCTTTCCTTCATGTGTAACGATCAAGATTACACTGCATTTGTATTACGCAGTGCCCTATGCACCATTGGGGTGCAGATAAGGGTTTTATTATTATTATTATTACACTTAGAAATCTTAGACTGGGGGTCACTAAACACACCTATTAAAAGAGTGATACATATTAATGAAAGTAATCGGTTATGTTTAAAATTTTCTTGGTGCTCTGGTATAAAAAAACCAGAGAAATAGGAATGACGGTACGAGATGACCAAATTCATGTAAATTATATTGGCTAGTATAATTCTTCATGTTGAGTGTGCATCACCGAAATATTTGCTAGTGCAAATGACAAAATAATTGAGAGCGTTTTTGTAGTTCCTATGGCTTAAATATTTCTGTGACATGTATAGTTAATTTCTCAAATTGAAATACTGCCATTAATGACCACAAAACAAAGTATCTACTCAAACAAACATGCTTAGATGGGGGACTCAAAATTCAATGGCACAATATTTGGTGTTGCCATTATAGAAATTAGAAATTCTGATATTCTTTTTTGACAGACTGTAAAATACACTCGATTCTTATAAGCTAGGCTGCATACTCAATTGTTGGCGATATTTTTGCTGTCATTTCTCATGGTTCTATGGTTGACAGTCACAGTTACGAGTAACAAATGGTCAAATCCCTTCTGAATATTTGTGGCTGACATTTTGTCTATGGAACGGCTCCGTGTTGGAAGATTCACACCACTTCACATGTCCCGATCACTGCTTGCGCTCACCTATATGCTTTGTGTTTGCGATAACCATCAAGTCCCTTGCAGGCTTCTCTTTATCACTCCTCTTTCGATGTTAGTATCATCTGTATAAGTATTTCCACACGACGAAACCACCTACATTTTTGGGTTGTCTCTATAGTATGCTGTTGGTTTTTGATTACCTTTACTTCATTTGTACAGTGTATTAAATGCTTCGTGAGATGATTGACCTTTCACTCTAGTCAATGTTTTAGATGAATAGGAATTCTTGTGTTTAATATTTTTTTTCAATTTCAGGAAACTTGTTTAACTTTTTCCTTATTAACTGTGTGTTTTTTTTATTTTATTTCACCTAATCTACGTACACAATATTCATATTTATCTGCTAAAACTGACAGGCTGTAAGTACAGCTTCCATATTCTCATCAACAACTTTTCATCCCTGTTAATATATCGATAAAAAAATCTTGTTTTTTGTAATATGTAATCAATAAATGTCTTTTTAAACAACTAATTAATCAATTTAAAAAATCTCTTAATTAATTATTTTTATATTTATTGAGCTGATCAACTCTTTGTTATTTTCGATTTCATTTACAAAATAATAATAATAGTTAACTTGCAAGTGACTAAAATACAATATATTTTATTTCCTATATTTGGCAAAAATACCCATTCTCAACTTCCACTAATGTGCTTTTTTCCCCATTTATCCAATGTGATTTGTAGGTATAGCCATAAAAACAAATTCTCTTGTATCATAAAACCACATTTTATTTTTCATTTTAATACAATATCAGAGATTTATAACGACTGACTCAATAAAGAAAGTATATATTGATATATTACCATTATTTTTTTGTGTTAAAACGATATTACAGTTATGAGTACAACATATAAACTGTTGTCTACCAAAACAAGTGACTGACAAATGGTCACTTTTCAGAAGACAAAGTACTATAACCTTGTTAAGTAGTCATGTTTGTATACTTTACAATGATTAAAGAAAACACTTCGTTTTTTACCACTTGAGTTTTATTATAGACTACATGTTTCAGAAGTTAATCTTCCATCATTCAGGTCTGTATAGTAACTAAAATATAAAATTGTTCTATAAATAAGGAGAGGGGAAAGTAAGGGGAAGGGGTTAGTCAAGGAAGTTACTTTATAAGCAAATAGTATTGCATTAGTCCACATGACTACCTAATTATGTTATTATGCTTTGAGGCATTTTCTGAAAAGTAGTCATTTATTACTCCTTTTTTGTTACCGTAGAACGAGGCTACTTGAACTTTGATGTGTTACTTGAGCCCAGTACAAAAAAAATATTTAGATCTGTATTTGGTCTACAATAATGAAATAGTCAACATAATTTATTGTTTCCCTGACAGGTGACACTTATTGTCACGATACGTTCGTTATTGTAGACCAAATACAGATTTTTTTTTTGTAGTGGGCTCAAGTAACACATCAGAGTTCAAGTAGCCCCGTTCTACAGTACTCTTTTGGTTAGCCACATTCCATATTCAATTACATAATAACTTAATTTTTTTCTTCAACTATCTATTTATTTATCTTCCAACAAAGCAGGTAAAATGACTACTGAAATCACAATTTCCCAACTGTTTAAGTACCCTCAATGCTCTAGTCTCATGTGTGAGTCTTACCTCATACATAGTATGTTTTTGTGTATTATTTTCTAGTACCGTTTTAGTATAAGTAATTTCTTAGATTTTAAGTGCTATTGTGTTTAATCGGCGTGCATCAGAGCTGTTCTATAGCAGCTTGTTTTATGAGACAGAGATGTCGCAAAATTATCCCCAATATGGTAAGCATGATGCGGTTGCCTTTACAAATTTTTCACATTTTCTGTAACTTTTTTGTAATATTTGGTTAAGGTTTATTTCTTTATTCTTTCAGTATCCAACAATAAAACATTTTATTCGGCCCTCATCACTCTGATAGGCGCGATACCCATAAGTGCGATATATCTACTAGATATACTGTTTATTTTTTCTTTGCCTTTAACAACTATATTCATACTCCGACTTTTGTATGGAAAATGATCAATAATCCCTAGATTTGTATGGAAATAAGCATCTCTTGTTGGATACTGAATGTGAATTGTCTATAACAAATTTGAAGGCTTGTGTTACTGCTTGGTTGTTGTGTTACCGTATGTGTAAAATATTCCCCTGTACAGATACACTCACACATACATAGGTGTGGGCCACTCACGTAATATACCAACATGATTTATTATTTCATTGTAAAGAAATCCTTATATATTTATTATTTCTAATGATTTTAAAGTCTGGAAACAAAAGATGGACTTTTCTTTTTTATGATAATTATTTTTATCTTTTTTGATATACATATCACACCTATATTTAAATATGGCCAAATGTCTAAATTTATTACTTCATACAATAATTATAATCAGTAACTGATTTTATTTAATGTAGTGCCCTATCCACTGTTCTATGAAAGTAAAGATAACCCTTTGCACTCTGTGAATCTTGAGTTTCTGACCTAAACAATTTCAGTAGATAGTTTCCTTTTTTTTAAATAGCTTTATGATGAATTGTGGATATTATTTCATTTTTATCTCACAATCAAAATTTTAATCAAATATTTAATTTTATGTATTCACTTTCTCATTTGTTATTAAATATGATGTCAAGCGTCAGTAATGACTAATGGGAATGGAAAGGTTCTCTCTGCTTACCCCTGCGGAGCAGCTAAATATTTACTTTTTTAATTAAAAGTAAAGAGTTTATTATTACATAAATTCTTCATTGCGATCCCACCTAATTTAAAAATGGAATTTTAAAATTATTTTCTTAAATTGCAATGTACGGAGCTTTTATTGACAATATATTCAAAAAAAAATTTTTCATTGTCTATTTATCTCTGGCAAAAACCTCAGAAAAAGGCCCCATCCATGAACATAGTAATTTTTGAAATCCACAGACAAAATCAGTCGTCTCTCACGTCCATGGATAGTTCCATGTCTCTCAGTGAGTTCGCTCGTCACGTGCTTGCGGAGATATGTGGGGAGGAGTGGGTGATGCAGAAGTGCCTGCAGTGCCCGGACGAACTCTGTCAGCCAGACATGCTGTTGGATTCCATGTTGACCCCTAAACAAGCACAAAGGTATGCAAAACTTAATTTTTAAATCAAAATCTCTTTGACCACGACTTCCAGTCTGACCGCTATTTATTTATTATCTATTTTGCTGGTGTTAAGGCAGAGTATGTACTGTTTTGTAATATTTGTGATGAAATTTGTTACCATTTTATTTTATCAATTCAAACATGGACAAATTTTTCTAATAAAAAGTTAGATGATTAATCCTACCAGTAAAGGAGAAACTCTGTTATTATTATCACATCTTTATAATTATCATTCATTCATTCATTCAAACCCTTATCCGCACCCCAATAGTGCATAGGATACTGCATCATACAAACGCAGTGTTATCTTGATCGTTAACACATGAAGGAAAGGTGATCAGCCCTCCGCTTCAGGTACTGGTACCCAAGGTAATATGGAATAAATATTAGAGTGAAAAAATCACATATACTTATTTGACCCCCCTGGGAATCGAACCCGGGACCTCCAGAATGGTAGCCGAGCGTGCTGACAAAATAATTATCAGTAAACCTTATATTTTTTATGATTTACTTGTACCATTTTCTATTAAATATGCTAAATGACGTAGTATGACACAGTACTAAACTTATTGATTTCATTTATTATACATCTCTGCAAACGTTGGTTAACCTCTCATTAATATTCTTACTGTATTGTTTTTAATGGATTTATGTTATGTTTAATGGTCAATAATGATAATGTATACATTAAAAATTATATTTTCCTTCCAGACTGCTCCACATGATCTGCTACCCGGATTCAGCTAATCACAACCAACCTGACTTGGATCAGAAGACCATCATCAGTCGAATATTGGAGGTATTTAAATACAGACCTTTTCCTGACACTAGTCAAATAAAATAAATATATAAAAAAAACATATACTTGTTACGTTATTATACATTCATTCATTCATTCAAACCCTTATCCGCACCCCAATGGTGCGTAAGGCACTGCATCGTATAAACGCAGTGTTATCTTGATCATTAACACATGAAGGAAAGGTGATCACCCCTCCGCTTCAGGTACCAGTCCAGGGTAATATTGAATAAATATTAGAGGGAAAAAATCACTT
The DNA here is from genome assembly GCF_059751285.1 of Brachycentrus maculatus. Classification (NCBI taxonomy): domain Eukaryota; kingdom Metazoa; phylum Arthropoda; class Insecta; order Trichoptera; family Brachycentridae; genus Brachycentrus; species Brachycentrus maculatus. The sequence continues at coordinate 1,063,215 of NW_028281053.1, read as the reverse complement.
AAATTATTTGACCCTCCCTTGGAGCTTAGCCCGGGACCTCCAGTACGGTAGCCGAGCGTGCTGACCATTACAATACGGTGGTGGGCATTATACGTAGATACTATATAAATTTTTGTTTACAATTTCACTTCTCATCATGGATAAAACAATTCAGTCATCTGTCTTATTTCAGAACTTGGAACAATGGTCTCTTCGCGTGTCCTGGCTGGACCTGATGCTCATGTTCAAGCAGTTTGTGCCGGGAAGTCCAGAGCTCAACCAGTGGCTGGACACTGTAGCCAGGGCGGCCATTGACGTCTTCCATGTCAACCCGGTGCCCCAGGGCCCATCGTCTGGCGGATCTACCACGGGACTGCCAGACTCCAAGGAAATGTGAGCGGGCTTAACTTTTTACTAACTTATTAAATTTTCTTATTTCAAACTCTTATCCGCACCCGATGGTCCATAGGGCACTGCATCATATCAACTCAGTGTTTTATTGATCGTTAACACATGAAGGAAAGGTGATCAGCCCTCCGCTTCAGGTACTACAAGTCCAGGGTTGGATATTGAATAAATATTACAGTGAAAAAATCACTTATATTAATTTGACCCCCCCTGGGAATCGAACCCAGGACCTCCAGAACAGTAGCCGAGCATTCTGACCATTACACTATGAAGCGGGCTTAAGTTTTAACTAACTCATCTAATTTTGACGATTACTTATTCTATTGAATTAATCAATTGAATGACTTTTGATATTCTAATAAAATGATGAATTAAAAAACTCAATATTTTTTATTTGATTCATCATATAGCTTAATAGAATTGTCTACTGAAATAAAATAAAAAAAGAGTTATTGATGCCCACGTAAAGTTAACCGCAAGCCTTCGAGACACCCTTGATATCACAGTCTCAGTTCATCTCGACACCAAATACTAAATTAGTATGAAAACACGTAAGTAAAAAAGGTATAACCAATCATTCAGTCTGTTTTTAAATACTGATGAATTAAAAAATAAATTTGAATGCCCATTATCTTAAGACTTTATTTTGTTCTTTTAATCATTAAGTTCCTTTTTTAGTTTATTAAGGTCAATAGAGTGTGTTATTAAATTACAATAAATTTTTACATCCTCAATAACAATTTTAGAGTACCTTTGAAGGTGAAATTCAAAATGAACAGAAAATAAACTTTTTTCCTTTGTGAATTTTAAATTTTGAAAAAATTGCAATGTATTGGATAATAAAGTATTTTATAAACACGAAAATCTGCACTACAGGCTCAGAGTTAACATAATATGCTACTTATTTATAGACTTGGCATTTAATTTGTGGAACTCCATTTTAATTAATGTAACTAACTAACCATCACGCCGCTTCACGAAGGGGTAGGCAGAGAGAATCGAACGCCACACCACTCTGTCTTTGCAAACATTCTTCGCCTCTTCTACATTAATGCATCTCCTCATACATACCCGACGATTATTACGACTCCTGACCAGGCCGCTTTCAAGTATTTGACATACCTGATTGTGCCAAGTTTTCCTCGGTCTTCCTCTGCTTCTTTTCCCACTACATTCACCTCATAAATTTGTTTGACCGTTCTTTCCTCACTCATACGTTCCACATGTCCAAACCATCTCAACACACCTTTCTTAAAAATAAAAATAAAACTAACTAACCATCACGCCGCTTCACCGCAGGGGTAGGCAGAGAGAATAGAATGCCACACCACTCTGTCCTTGCAAACATTCTACGCCTCTTCCACGTTCATGCATCTCCTCATACATACCCGCCGATTGTTACGACTCCTAACCTGACCACTTTCAAGTATTTGGCATACCTGATCGTGCCTTTTTTTTCTCGGTCTTCCTCTGCTTCTTACTTTTATCGATAATGCTTATCTCAGCCTTGCATTATTACCTTATTTCTAATTCATGTATTAAATGTTAAATCAAACACTGAGTTTTTGAGTCTACATTTAATACATAAAATAATTTGCTAGTGTTTAGACGACTTCAAATATATTTTTATTACCCTTTTTCAAATAGACAAGCAATGGAGAAGAGGCGCAGTAACTCCATCTGGCTGGTGGCTCCGCTGGTGTCCCGGCTGCCCCCGGTGCAGGGCCGCGTGCTGAAAGTGGCCGGCCAACTACTGGAAGGGGGGCGCAACGACAAGAGCCCCACTGGATACAAGGGGGCCCAGGGGTAAACAAAATATTAGTATTCAATTTTACTTATTTTAAGTACCACTATTTCTTAAAATCCATTGTGACATATCACTCACTCCTTTCAAGAACGTCATAAATCAAAAAACTTGATTTTTCAGGAGAACGTTTTTAAAATTAAAAAATATGATACAATGTATTAAAAAATAAATATCAAGCCACTTATTGAACTTTTTACTGTACAACAGATCTTTTTAGGTAAAACCTGAAGGTTTTTTCTCCATTTGAAAAATATTTAGTTCATTTAAAAAAATAATTAAACAATGCCCTTTCTTCAAAATGCAAAAACAACACTTACTGCCCTGTAGCGGGTAAATATTCAGTTAAAAATATGCCTCTTTTGCTGGGATATAATACATTTTCTGGGCATTCCGAAAACATGCACAAGTGAAAATTGACAATTTTTGAAATATGACGTTCTTGAAAGGAGTGAGCGATGTGTTTTGATGCATTCCGCATCATTTTCTAACACAATGTTTTTTCCCAAACATAAGAAAATAATAAATAAACATAATTTTATTTAAAATTTTGGGGTATATTTGTTTTAATCATCCAGAGTTTTGTATGAAACCATCAACTAAAATTCAGTCATATTTTTTAAATTATGGCAATATTCTAATTATTCTCATTTCAATAAACAAGCATTTACCGTAGTATTTTGAGAAATATATCGAAATATGGGCTAATATGCTCGTTTTGTTTTATTCTTAAAATGTTCTCATATAAATTTCCTTTTATTGTTTTATTTCACGTAAGGTTAAGATAAAGTTTGATTAAGTAGGCAAAGTTTAATTAACCCTTTGGTTACCAAGATCCAATAAATCGGCTTTCAGTACTCGAGCGAAAAATACCGGATCCGTCAGATCTAACGTAAAAAGTAAAAGATTCATAAAGGTATCAGATACATTTTGGACAGTATGTTTCATATTATGTTTTTTTTTTCAATAAGTTATATATCGAAATTTAGAATTAAATGATCATTTATGTCTTATAATTAGTTGTAATATTATAAAATAAAAGTTACAAAATACTTAAGATATATAAGAGATTATATAAGAGAAACGAGAAAAGAAACACATTCAACCAATTTTTTTTTCTGTAAAAAGTAAGTTATGTAAAACTTTGATATCATTAAAAAATGTACATTTTTACGCGATTACAAAAATTAGTTGTTTTCAAGAAAAAGAAAAAAATATTAATCTTTTCACTTTGTTTTTAGAACCATATAAGTATATTCATTGGTCCCTAGCAACAGAACTCGTTCATAAATCAATATGCCCGTAATTATGTTAGCATTCGCTTCTCGTTGTAGATTATCATCGGGTGGTTCGAGCGGGGGCCCTCGAAGGTCCACCGGAGCAGCCTCCCCCGCCCTGTGTCACCAGCCCTTCCTGGCGCTCGTGCTGACCTGTCTCCGAGGCCAGGACGACCAGAAGGAAGGGCTCCTCACGTCCCTGCACACGCAACTCTCTCACTTCCTGCAGACTGCCAAGGAGGTACTACTAATTGTTGCTTATATATATACATTACTTTGAAAATGCCATAACAAGGCAAAACAATTGTCACAAGTCTTATTTTTATGTGGTTTTAATAATAAAATATAATTAAGTACAATCTAATAATCAGTGTTTGACTGTGGGATTAAGTTAGAGAGACGATATGCGGAGCGTAGAAGTAGTAGGATGGCAGCAGGAACCATGTTCGACAGTGGACGAATTCGGGCTGAAAAGAAGAAGATATTCGGGAGAATATATTATATATTAAGAAGAAGATATTTGCAGTGTATAGCTCTACATTTTATATGAAGAGACTCTATCTTTGATCATGGTATCGGCGCAATTATTATTAATTTTTTAAAAAGGAATAACCCGCAAAGTGTCTATTTTAGATGCTTGTCTGCAGGTGGGATAGTAAGGATAGGGAAGGTAAATGTGAAAAATACATCACAAACACCCGGACCAATTGAAAATAAATCTTTCTTGAATTCATTTTGCAATCGAACCCGCGACGCTAGTTTCGCAGTCGAGCGTCTACCCAATTACGCCACAGCTCCAATCATACAAGGTTAGCTGCAGAGTGTGTGCTAAATATTGCAAATGTGTTCAATTTATACGGCCATTTCTCACAAACTTCAGATGTACTATTGTACTACATTGCCCATGCATGAGTAAAATCAGAATCCAATCATGTCTTCCTCCGTAGTACAAAGGTTAGCGCCTCGGGTTTGATTCCCATAAGGGTCAAAATAAATATTATTGGTTTTCACTATAATATTTATTATATTTAGTGTCACCTTGGACTTGTTCCTGAAGCTCTAGACTGATCGCCTCGCCTTCAAATAAAAAAACGACAACTGACAATTGCTTCAGTACGATCGCAGTACCGCGCTCTATGCACTTGGGACTAACAGGCAAAAAATAAAGAATTGTTTACATTATTCTGGGTGGTTTCAGGAGCGTCAGGGCGCTGTGGAAGAGTTCCCGTTGCGAGAGCAGATGACCGACGGCCTGCAGCTGCGCTTCTCCCTACTCGGGGGGATGTTTGACACCATCCAGAGGAACGCTACCGTCACCACGGACTGGGCGATACTGCTGGTGCAGCTCATCTCTCACGGAGTCATCGACTACAATAACAACTCGTAAGATATAAACTCACATATTCTATTACTGTGAAACCTCTATCCATTATTCCTTGAATAATCCTTTTCCCCGATGTGTCGTTTATTTCTTCTACCCCAAATTCATTTTGTACAACAATAGATCACATTGAATGTTTCTATCCACCAATTACGCTGCGTACGCAGCATCAGACGGGTGGATAAGTCGTTTTAAAGATCGCCACGGTCTTGTGTACAGGAAGCTCGTAGGAGAGAGTGCATCCGTAGATCTGGAAAGAATTTCGTTGTTGATAAATGAGCTTCCAAAACTGTTGTAATATTAAGACCCTCAGAATATTTCCAATGTCAATTACGGTGGAAGAGGTCGATATTGATGATTTCTAAAATAGATATTTATAGACCTATTAGATCAGTGCTCAGCAAACTTTTCTATTCAAGGTACACCTACCAAATGAAAAAATTTCAGAGGTGCATATTTACCAAATTATGGCAACATATTTAACACATTATGTTTAATGCAAAATGTAAGCGTACTTAACTGAGCACAGGTAATAAAAATTTGGAGCAATTGTGTTATTTTCACAAAACTAGACTTTTTCCGTGGCACTCCAACTAATCACCACGGTACACCAGTGTGCCGGGGCACACACTTTGCGGAATAATGTATTAGATAAATAAAAGATTTCACCATATTCTAACTAACCATCACCCTGCTTCTCCGCAGGGGTAGGCAGAGAGAATAGAACACCAAACGATTCTGTCCTTGCAAACATTCTTTGCCTCTTCCACGTTCATGCATCTCCTCATACATACCCGCCGATTGTTTCGACTCCTAACCTGACCACTTTCAAGTATTTGGCATACTTGATCGTGTTTTTCTCAAGTTTCAATATATATAAGTCTTTATTTTATTCGGCCAGGTCTCTATTCACAACGGTGATGGACATGCTGGCCACCCTGGTGCACTGGACCCTGGCCTCGGACAGCAATAGTGGTGGACCCACGGGAGACGAAAACCGGAAGCAGTACCAGAATCTGATGAAGAAGCTCAAGAAAGAAGTCGGGGAGAGGCACGGTGCCGAGATGCAAGTCATCCGGCAACTGCTACCCCTACCTAAGATCACTATGGAGGTTTGTTTACTGACTCAAATTAAATGATATTTTTTTAAAGTAATTTTATTTAATACACATAAGCATAAAGATGCTTTTACAAATATTTTACAAAAACTTTCCTCATCCCACTATAGATGGCTATTACGCATACTGTGTAACAAGTTTGATCAATATATCTAGATGTTTCAAGAATTTGAGTAGTGTGGTTGTCAATCATGGGTAGAATTGGTTAATGTTACATGTGTGTATAGTGATCACTTACCCAAACCTAAGACGGTTGTAAGTCCTGTAAATGCCCAGTCTTCCATATTCTTCTTCATCTATGTTGAGATGTCATAAAATAATGGAAAAAGTAACTCCTAATTGGAGATAATCCAGATTTGTGAACAAGTATTTGGACACACTCAAAATATTAAAAAAAGGGTTGAACTAACCCAAATGTAATACAGTAAAAAATAACATTATGTTGCGTTAAAATACATGGTTGGTAATTTTTTCTCACCCTTAGTACTTAATTAAGTACTTGACTAATACAGGTCTATTTTTATTTAATATTGGCAACCCTTTTTGCAGGATAACTGTGGCTGAATTCATGTTATTATTAAAAGATTATAAAAAAGGCCTTACCCATCATAAGTTCTCTTAAAAACTTGAATCTAAAAAATGTTTCACTTTTGGCACGTACTACATATGTGACCTGCACACGCACACATTTTCTTGTTTGTGCTAATGGATGTTGACTGTTTAGGTCATTGCTTGCGAGCCAGTTGGGTGTTTGATGGACACCAAGGGAAACAAGATCACTGGATTTGACAGCATTGATAAAAAACAGGTAAGATTGATCATTTAAAATTAATATTTTAATAATATAATAGAAGTTTGTTAATTTGAGCAATGATAATGAGTTTTGAAAGATTTTTCCAAGCAAAACTTGTCAAAAAAACAGATTTGAAATATATATTCAATTTATCAATTGCTTTCACTGGTTTCATTATTTTGAAACGGTTTGTAGTATTTATATTGATAATCTCTTTTTTTGGATTAAATCCTATATTTAAATTCGCTAACCTGAAATCCATAGTGTAGTGGTTAGCACGTTTAGCTACCATACTGAAGGTCGCAAATACAATTTAAAGGAGCTCAAAACAGATTTTTCACTCTAATATTATATCATAAGGCATGCGAAGCCATCCAACTGAATCGCTTTCTTTCGACGACAGTTGTCACCAAAATTTGCTGCGTCCTACGCCTTATCTCTTCATTCCTCACAAAGTCGAACCACCGCACGCCTTAAATTATTCGCAGACACCTTTTCTCAAAGCTAAGTACACGGCTGCTCTGGGCCCTTGTGAGGTGCCATGTTTCACAGCCGTATAAGAAAACAGGAGCAATGCAAGCATTGTATAGGCGGAATTTTGGTCTTCACCGAGTATAAGTCCGATTTCCATTCATATGTCATATGCAGAGGCGTGCATTCTATATAGGCAGAAAAGCAGTGCCTGCCCTGGATCACTCGCGTTCCATATAGAAACAGGACCAGTGCCTACTATACCTTATCCTTAACAAACCCTACTTCCTACCCTGTGTGTATTGGTATTTTTAATAAATTAAATGTATTTACTGTTAAATTTGACTTGTCAGGGCCTGAGACTATCGGACAAGCAGCGAGTATCCGCGTGGGAAGTGGTGGAAGTTGGAAGGTCTCCAGCACCGCTGTCATGGGCCTGGTTCGGAGCCACTAAGATGGATAGGAAGCCCCTCACCTATGAGCACACACACAGGTTATAATCGATTCTAAATAAAACACTTGTTTTGTAATTGAGTATTATATTGTTACAATTTCTGCCCCATTTTCAGTTATACAAATGTTTGAATTTTGCAAATATTTATTTCAGATTGCTACGCTATCACACTCATTGCCTCGTGAAGCCGGCAAGCTACTATCTGGAGCCTCTGAACTTGCCGCCGGAAGATCTAGACCCTCCTCCAGAAAAACCTGTAAGTCTTTATTATTTATTCTTCATTCTTCAACCTTTATCCGCACCCGATGGTGCATAGGACACTGCATCATATAAACGCAGTGTCATTTTGATTGTTGACACATGAAGGAAAGTTGAGCAGCCCTCCGCTTCAGGTACCAGTCCAGGGTAATATTGAATAAATATTAGAGTGATAACACTTATATTTATTTAACCCCCTCTGGGAATCAAACCCGGGACCTCCAGTTTGATAACCGAGGGAGCTGACCATTACACTAGGGATGCGGACTATTATTTATACTAGCATAGTATTCCAGTTTACTGCTGAAATGCGAAGCTTTCGAAGATGGTCAGCTGGAGTGTCCCTTGGAGATGAAATAAAGAGTTCACGCATTCGTGGAAGCCTGGCTGTAACTGATATCAATAGTAAAGTATGGTATAGGCACATAGGACGTAGAGAACCTGAACATATTGTAAACCAGGCGATCGCCATGAATCTTCCTCGAAAGACATCTAGAGGAAGACCAAAAAATTCATGTATGCTACAGAAAGATAACATGATTCAAAGGCATGACCTAGGTGACGTTGTATATGATAGAAGGACCTACAACCTGAGGACGAGGAGAGCTGACTCCAACAGTCTACAAAGACGATAAGTCGGTATGGAGCAAGGAAGAAGATTACTCTCAAATTATAAATTAGTATTCCAGTTTACTTTAGCATGCTAGCAACGTACAGGCTGATGGATAAACCTTTGGGACTCTTGGCATGTACTGAAGGCCTGATGGATCAGCCCTGTGGGATCGATTGGTTCAATTTACTAGTACTATTGCAGGGCGTAAACCCTGTAAATACCCAGACTTCCATTTTCTTCTTCATCTATATTGAGATGTTAGGAAATATTTGTTTTATGTACACAAATATTTCAGTTTCATTCTATTTTTGGAGGCCTTAGTGGCTCGTTGTTAAACATAGGAATCAAATTGTGGTAGGTTGGGCCCAGGGCCGGAAACTCTGAATCAGTACGCGACACTAACCACGGGACCTAAATATTATATTATTATTTCATTTAATGATTTTATTTTAGGGACTGGATTCCGGATCCTTGGATCAAAGCCCCACAGGGGTAGGCAGAGGTCGTGTGAGAGGAAGAAAGCCAAGGAAGAATAAAGCAAACACACCGGTGAGTTGGTACTTAAGGCTCCTCTGAAATCCTGAATTCCAGTCTTTTTGTCTTACTTTTTTACTTACGTATATACTTCAGCCTTCTTCTTGTGCCCAGTATTGAACAAAGGCCTCTCTCTTGGACTTCCACAGTTCTCTGTTGGACGGGACTCTCTTCCAGTGCAGGCCCGCCACTTTTTTAATGTCATCTGACCATCTTGTCTTGGGGCCTACCCACACTTCTAGGCCTCCAGTCAAGTACTTGCTTCGTCCATCTATCCTCAAATATTCGTGCCACATGACCTGCCCAGTTCCGCGTTACTTTGAACTACATCTTTTACCTTGGTCTATTTTGATTTCTATATGATTCTAAATGATTTTTTACTTATATATAGATTTAGCGTTTAATTTGTAGAACTCCATTTTAATTTATGTATTAAATGTTAAATCAAACACTGATTTTTTGAGTCTACTAAGTTGTGTTTTATTGTTAAAAAAGCACATGAAAATCAATTTTGTGACATTTGATTTGCCTAGTTATGGCATTTTCAAACGGTTTAAAAAGGCCATAACTAGGCGAAACAACTGTCACAACATTGATTTTTATGTTTTTTTTTAACAATAAAATACAACTTAGTCGACTCAAAAAACCAGTGTTTGATTTAACATTTAATACATAAACAGATTTCTTACTTGACCGTCTTGTCTAGGTGCCTGGAAATCTGGGTAACAACGTGCTGTATCCTCCGGGGGGCATGTGTCCCGCTCCGGGGCAGCCCGCCATGGGTACCGCGGGCCCACAGATGGGCCCCGGGCCTCCCATGGGTCAGGGGGGCCCGGGCCCCGCGGGTCCACAGGCCTACCAGCAACCCCCGCAGCAACAGTGGTTCCAGCAACAAGGATACTATGGCCAGCAAGGTAGGAAATTCATTTATATTTCTTCTGCTCCGTCTTACTCCTGATTACTGAGGGTTGTGACCCTTGTGGATGCAATGACTCTTCTCCAGTTACCCCTTGACTGTGCTGCACGTAGCGCTCTAACCATAGAGGTGCCTGCTGCTGTCTTAACTTGATCGGTCCATCGTGTAGGGGATCTTCCTCTCCAGGCTACCAATCCCAACCAGTCGTTCCAGGTTATCCAGGCAAAGAACTGAAGAATCCGTCATGTAGAGATATTGGCCAGGGTCAAAGCATCCAAGTGTAACTCCTGATGAATGGACTCGTTGGTACGTTCAGCTGTCCACGGAGTTCGCAATTCGTGTCAATTTTTCTCCTTTCTGCTGCTTTTATGGTCCATGTTTCAGCAGCATAGAGAAAAATGGAGTAGACCCTGAGAAGCTCTATCTTGGTGTTATAACTTACATTTAAATTTATAAAACAAGAAAACCGGAAAAGCAATCTCTTTTAGAAATGACCTTTATGATAAAACTACTCAATTACTTATTTGTCTTTTTTTTCTGTAACAGCGGTGGGAAGATTCGAACGTCCGCCAGTCAACCAATCCAAGCAGGCGCTGTCCAATATGCTGCGACAGAGGCAGCCTCTGGGTGGTGCAGCCTTCTCTCAGCAGATGGCCGGTCCGCACAGAGGAGCACCCTACGCACGGCAGCAACCCCGACCCATGCACCCCATGGGACAACCAGGGTAAGGAAAATAATGCATACTGTTTACTAGTTTGTTTTTTAGATGGGAATAAAAAAAATTATATACCTTGCTCATTATGTACAAGGTTTATAAGATCATTAACCTGTTAACCGGGCGGTCCGCTGTCCAATTACGCAACTTGTAACGGGCGCGAATACTGATTCACTCCATGTCTTAAATTCATGTCAAGACATGTATGGATGACTAATACCTTTGTTGTTCAAAAAATATACGTCTCGCCCGTTCCAGGGCGCAACATATATTTCAAGGACGTATTCATATGTCCTACCCGTACCCGATATTGTTTACGTTTGACGTATTTATGCGTCCCGCCCGGTTAACAGGTTAAGTGGATTTCTGTTTCTTCTAACTAAAAAAAAAGACGTTTTATTTTAATCTATGTTGGGAACAAGAGGGATAACCTAGTGTGGGCCAATCAGGAACTTCTCAGCATTTGCTCATTGCTGGGGCGAAACGACGTAAAACTCCTCAGGAGAAGCCAGACTGTTGACTGTCGTTAGCAAACCTTCCTTTCCTCTAGAAGAGAGCTCGGCATTTTGTGTCCTAGCTTGGAACATGATGAATGCCAAAACCTGAAACTAGCTATAGCACCTTTTGAAGAATATATTAACAACTTCTCTTATTGGAGATTAGAGAGGTTCTGGTTCTACCGGCTTATCTTCTATTAGTAGCATTTGATTTATTGTCACAATAATCAATAATCACTTATCTTTTCAGGGCACAAATGCCCCAAATGGGTGGACAAATGGGTCAAATGGGACCCAACCAGATGGGACAGATGGGCAACCAAATGGGCGGCATGGGCCAGATGGGCCCGAACCAAATGGGACCCGGCCAGATGGGTCCGGGCCAGATGGGACCCGGGCAGATGGGGCCGGGGCAGATGGGCCCCGGCCAGATGGGGCAGATGGGCCCGGGGCAAATGGGCCAGATGGGCGGCATGGGCGGCGGCCAGGGTGGGCAGATGTTTGGCGGGCAGCAGTACGGCATGGGGCAGGGGTACGGCGGCGCCGGGTACGGCGGGCAGCAGATGATGCAGGGAGGGCAGCAAGGGCCCATCGGGCAGCAGGGAGTGATGGCCCAACAGATGGGACAGGCAATGGGACAGGTTTGCTTAAAGTCCTTTTATTTATTTATTTTAAATAACAATCCAAAAATATGATTCCTGTTTGCTCTTAACACATTTTGGACGGGTGTTGGCTTCGGGATTTGATAATTGTGTACATATAGTTTAGACTTTAACAAAGTGATTAGTACATTATATTCATGTAAAAAGACTAAATAATTCATTATTTTCTGACATTGAAATGAGGCCTGCGCAGATGGTAAAAATATCCTTCCGTCTTTAAGCATCAATCGACCAAACGGGTAGAAATACCTTTCCCCCCCTTAGTGTGTTAAAAACACCCCTCGTATATATCGTGAAAGAAGTGTGATAAATGGAAACAGAATATATATTTGAAAACATATTTTTTTCTAGAATATGGGCCAAGCAGTGAACCAGATGGGGCCGGTAAACCAAATGGGCCAGCCGGTCGGCCAGATGAGCCAGGGGGTCAACCAGATGGGCCAAGGGGGCCAGATGGGCCAGGGCGTGGGCCAGATGGGCCAGGGGATGGGGCAGGTCGGCCAGGGGATGGGGCAGGTGGGCCAGGCCGTGGGGCAGATGGGGCAGGGCGTGGGCCAGATGGGGCAGGGCATGGTGCAGGGCGTCGGGCAGATGGGGCAGGGCATGGGGCAGATGGGGCAGGCCGTGAACCAGATGGGCGGCATGGGGCCCATGACCAGCCAGGCGGGCGCCATGGGCGGACAGGGACCGGGGGGCGTCATGGGGGGATTCCCCAATCAACAGTCATTCCAGCAGGTAAAGGAGACTATCCAGTCTATTATTCCTACCTCATTCCCTCCAATTCCTTTCCTGGTAACCCTATACTGTACTTATTTATATTAAAAAATTCTACATTGATAAATTGACCAACGAATTTAAGCAATATAATGCCTAATGACCATTTAATAAAAGTTATAAAATTTATAACTTTTATAATTTTGTTTTTATCAATTTACTTTGTTTTGTTTTATTAAAATTAAACACTTGAATAATCCACTTAATCGAGTTTTATTTTTATTTGCGACTAGTTTCGAAAACGACAATTGTTTTCATCTTCTGGTACAAATTAAATTAAATTTTTTATTTGTACCAGAAGATGAAAACAATTGTCGTTTTCGAAACTAGTCGTAAATAAAAATAAAACTCGATTAAGTGGATTATTCAAGTGTTTAATTTTAATAAAATAATCATGTCATTCCACAAAGTTAGTGCCGAATCAATAAATAATATACTTTGTTTTGTGTTGTATTGCTTATATTATCTAAATATATATATTCTCTTTTATTTAAAAAAAAATGCAATTGAACATCTCGTCACGAGCTATGCTTAGTGAGGCGTTCATCAAGAAATATAATTATACAAATTGCGGTATTGTATTAAATATTGTAAAAAAAATAATAAAAAAATTGTGCTATTCTACAACCACTCCGTTAATGTTATTAAGATGTATATATTCAAAAGGAATTAACCATCTAGCCAGTCATGTTTAGTATGTTCATCATCTTCACATCTCTAGGCCGTTATAATAATAAATAGTATATACTTTTTTTTTTTTTTTTAGATGGGAATTGCATTTATTATTTACCTTGCTTATTATGTACAAGGTTTATAGATCATTTAGTGGATTTTTGTTTCTTCTAGCTAATTAAATATGTTTTTATTTGAATCTGTGTTGGGAACGGGAGGGATCATCTAGTGTGGGTCAAATAGGAACTTCTCTGCATTTGCTCATTGCTGGGAGGAAACCACGTAAAACTCCTCAGGAGAAGGCGGACTGTTGACTGTCATCAGCAGACCTTCCGTTCCACTAGAAGAGGGTTCGGCATTTTGTATCCTACTTTGGTTTATGTTACCAATGTCCTTCACTATTTTTATCATGTATGATACTACCTCTCGTGACAATTCCTTATGAACTATCACGGATTCGATGTTGGATAGATCCTCACCCAGGCTCCTGCAACGCGCCTCCAGCTGTTGTCTTTGAAAGCTGAAAAGGGGGCAAAGCATCAACAGGTGAGGGACATCTTGAGGTGTCTCATCATCACACGTACAGCTGTCGATCTCGGAGATCTTGAAACGATGTAGGTAGCTCATGAACCCACCGTGACCCGTAAGGATTTGAGTGAGCTCAAAGCCAGGTTTCTGCAGTCTCCTGAAATCAAAGGCATGGAAAATGGTTGGTAAGAACATTTTGGTTACCTTTCCGGTGGTTTCGTTCAAATAACGATCGTTCCAGAGTTGGAGGGTCCTGCTTCTAATTTTCCTTTTGGCAAAACTTAGCGGGAAGTTGGCATAGTCAGGGGCAGTCTTCTTGAGTGTTGCCTCCCGGGCCTTTTCATCCGCCTTTTCGTTCCCTAGGATACCGCAGTGACCCCTTATCCAGCCGATATACACATTCTGGTGTCTGCATCTTAACTTTTGAATATCTGTTCTGATGTCCATGACAATAGGGTTGATCGAATTTCGGTCCGCTATTGCGTGGACGCCAGATTTACAGTCTGTCAGGATCGTTATCTGCTTCCATCTGTTTGGGGGTTTTTTCAAAACATAAAACAAGGCTTCTTTGATCGCATAAAGTTCCGCCTGGAACACAGAACAGAAGTCGTCGAGTTTCAACTTCCTCGAAGGCAGCTCTCTCACGCCATCGAAGGGTACAAAAGCTGCACCTACTTTGCCGTTCAAGAGACTACCATCGGTGAAGATCCTCAACTCTTCCTGCAATGTCCCAGGTAGAGTCTGGTCATCGTAGCCGTGATCTATGGAAAGTCGTTCAGCTGGATGAGGGAGGGAGAAGTAGTCTCCGACTCCCTGGTAGAATCTGTCTTCCGGCAGGTCCTGCAAGATAAGGCTTTTCTTGACTGCGTATGCCTCAGCAAGCTCCCTAATCCTCAGATCGAGTGGCATAAATCCACTTAAAACCTGAGCTGAAACAAGGGAGATTGTCCTGTATCCTTTGCATGACCTGATAGCAATATGTCTTTGCATGGAGTCCAGTTTCTTTCTGATGACTTTCTTGCGAACCGCTTCCACCCACACGCTTGAGGCATATGTTATCAGAGGTTCTACAGCGCCTATATATATTTGCTGCATAACTTCCGGTGACGCTCCCCATGTCGGTTTGGCGGCTCTCAAGAGTTTGTTCGTGATGCCAGCTGCTTTTTTGCAAACGTTGTCAACGTGTTTAGACCAATTTAGGTTGCGGTCTATGGTGAGGCCCAAAACCTTGAAATGGTCTACGAATTGCAACCGGACTCCGTTCATGTATATTTCCGGCTGGCGGTCCTTTCGTCTGGTAATAAACATCGCGTTCGTTTTATCTTCTGCAAAATGGAGTTTGGCCTTAATTCCCCATGTAGTGATGGTTTTCAGGGCGTTATCCGTCATTATCTCGAGATCCGTCGTGCTGTCGGCCACAGCCGTCAAGAGAAGGTCGTCCGCGAATGCCCTCAGTTCTACCCCCTGGCCCAAGTCTTTCTGGAGTACATCATCCAAGATGTAGTTCCAGAAGCTCGGTCCGCAGGAAGATCCCTGAACGCATCCTTTGGTCGTGACCTTCTCGAGAGTTGCATCAAAATGTGACAACACGACTTTCCTCTGTTGATGATAACTTTTCACCAGCAAGAACAAGTTCCTAGGACACTTTTTACTGCTAAGTTGGCACATTAAAAATGGCCACCAGGCATTATCGAAAGCTCCCCGTATGTCAAGCGAAATCGCGACGATCATTTTCTTGTCTTGCAGTGCCGTCCTGATAACCTTGACTGAGGCATTGAGAGCATCCTCTGTCGATTTTTGGGGTGTGAATCCATATTGTTTCGGACTTAACTTACCGTTACAATGAAAATGCCAGTTAATCCGATTGATCATCATCTTTTCGAGTACTTTTCCAAACACCGAAATGAGTCCGATCGGTCTGTAGGACTTAATATCTTGAAGGTCGTCCTTACCTGGTTTGGGTATGACTATGATCCTCGCTGTTTTCCATGGAATCGGGAAGTGGTTCAGTCTGAGACATGCGTTGTACATACCTAATACTAATGACCTGTCTGCGTTGAAGAAGTGAAGGCAGATGTCCGCGGTGAAGTGATCTTCGCCGGGCGCCTTCTCCGGATTGATGTTCAATAATATGTCCTCAATCTCCTCCACCGTAAATAACGGGTCGTTTTCTGTATAAGGTATGACTTCTGCGAACCGCCTGATTTTGATTTGTTCACGTGTTTCTGACTGTGTGTTGTCGTCCGGAAAAAATATCTCTAAGAGTCGCTGAGCACTTTCCGCAGCCGAAGCTAAGTACTGGCTGCCATCTTTTAGCGTCGATAATGGAGTGGTCCGGTTTCGGTTGACCAGCACTCTGTGAATTGCAGACCAGGCGGTTTCTCTGTTTTGCGACGCGCAATAAATTTTCCATGACTCTGTTTTGGCTTTTTCGATAGCTATTTTGTAGGCATGTTTAGCCTCGAGATACTCTGGGAGCGTTTTCGTCTCTCTACGGAGTCTTCCCGAGTTCTGAAGCCTGTGCCTACATTTAGTAGCTTCTTTTTTGAGCTTGTCGAGTTCAGCATTCCACCATGGACAAGGTTTCCTTGAAGAGGGTTTCCTGATCGGTATACTAGCTTTACACGACTCGCTTACAATTTGCATAATTGTTTTAATGTTCTTCTCTAATTCAAGTGAGTTGCTTAATTCAAAGAAGGACTTTTCCGTTATATTTTTAACCCTTAATTTACTTTGGATTCTGTTTGAAAATTTGTCCCAGTTGGCTTTTTTTGTATTGTAGATTGCTGTCTTGTTTTCCGTGGGGTTTTGTATATTTGAAGAAATTTCAAAATAAATGGGGTTATGATCACTCAAATGGTTGTCATTGGATTCTACTCTCCAATTGTCGACTTTGTCTAATAGTATATACTATCATTCATAGATAACTATTTATTAAGCCTCTTTCCAAGTACTGACAGATATTTTATAATTTATTTGTCAAATTGCAGGATGGTCGAGAATCAGCTGCCACAAAAACTCCATATTGGATCCGTTAAACTTTAGCAGATAGGTTTTGTACCCGACTTTATCAGTCGAAAAAAAATTCACTTTAGCAACTTCACTAAGTCATTTTGTCACTTTGTCATTGAGATAGGAGAATATGTTTATATGCTTTTTTCCTTATAGTTAACATTAACGGAGCTGGTTTAATATAGCCAATCAAAATATATACAGAGGTGTGATGTTATTTCACTCACTCCTTTCAAGAATGTCAATTTTCAGTTGTGCATGTTTTCGGAATGCCCAGAGAATGTACTATATCCCAGCAAAAGAGGCATATTTTTAACTTAATATTTACCTGCTACATGGCAGAAAGTGTTGTTTTTGCATTTTGAAGAAAGGGTATTGTTTAGTATTTTTTTTTTAATATTCAATATTTTTCAAATGGAGGAAAAACCTTCAGGTTTTACCTAAAAAGATCTGTTGCACATTAAAAAGTTCCATAAGTGGCTTGATATTTATTTTAATTACGTCGTATTATATTTTTAAACTTTAAAAACGTTCTGAAAAATCAAGTTTTATTATTTATGACCTTCTTAAAAGGAGTGAGCGATTTGTCATGTTCTTTTTTAGCCTTCATTTGGTAACATGCTAATTTTTCAATCCAGACGGGACTTAACCACCAAATTAAGAAATTTAAAATGATTAAGGAAACACTTGTTTTTATACCACTAGAGTTAATTAATGCCTACTAGTTTCGGAAGCTAAACTTCCATTGTCAGATCTGAATAATTACATAAGGTATTATTCAGACCTGACTATGGAAGTTTAGCTTCTGAAACTAGTAGTCATTAATAAAGTGGTATAAAAACAAGTGTGTCCTTCAAATTTTAACATGTCTTACAACAAAGTAAATGCCGAAAAAATAAATAAAATAAGAAATTTAAAAATAAAATATTTGTATTCACTACATACATGTATTAAATATAATAATATGTAAGTATGTCAATATACCGGGTTGCAGTCCCGTGGTTAATGTCACCGAGTCAGAGTTTCTGAGTTCGAATCCAATCTACCACAACTTGATACCCATTTTAATAACGGGCTGCTTAGGCCTACAAAAATAGAAATAAATTGAATTATTTGTATGCATAATAAGAACAAAAATATTTCTTAAAAGAAAAATATAACCAAAGAATATCTTTAATTTCATTTAAATTGTTAAGAAGAATATTCAAAAAAATATGTATTTTGTGAAAAAATTGCCAGTCAAAACTTTTGATATGTGCCGTCACCAGATACATAATTGCAACTATCCCAGTAAATATGTTTTGGCATTTGTCACATGCCAAATTGGACTAGATGGCGGATATTGCTGGATTGGACACTTACATAAATTATTTTAAAAATAAACATATTTAATATAATTAATGGTGGTGTCAAAAAACTGGTCCCGAGGTCTGCCGCGTGACTAAACGAAGGTTAATACGTTATTATTCCCCAGAGTATGATGGGGGGAAGGGGAGCTCAGGAAGCAGCCTACTTGGCGCAACAGCGCCAGAACACGAGGCCTCAATACATGCAGGTACGGTAGCTTCCCAAATCTCTACTAGTATGTTGTTTTAATGTATATAAATGTAAAATGCTACGCGTTCCATGGACCGATATGGTCAGCAATGCAAATGTGCTCCAAAGAGCAAGAGCAGGGAGACAGTTGTTGCTGACTAATATCAAGGTCCGGAAGGTGTCCTATCTGGGGCATGTGCTGAGAGGAGAGAAGTACAAGCTATTGCAATTAATCATAAAAGGCAAAAGGGAGGGTCGACTAGGTGTGAGCAGAAGACAGATCTCCTAACTTTGGAATATACGAGATTGGACGGGGATTAGGACTGTCGAGGTGCTGTTTAACCCTTCCCAAGACAAGGACAATTACTCTCAAGTGATAGTCAATGTCAGGGGAACCTGACATGACACAAACAAAAGAAGAGAAGATTATATGTGCTCCAACTTGATCTATCATTTATATACAAATGAAGATGGAAGTCTGATTATCTCAAGGCTTATGACCCAGCATTTGGCTGAAAAAATTGGGAATCGAACCTAAGGCCTTCAGCATGGTAACCAATCCCCCTGACTATTACGGAAGTGGGCAATATTATTTAGTCCCTACTTATACCGAAAAATAATGCAAGGTTTATTTAATCCTGATTATGCATATTTTGCACTGTGAAAGTCCAAGAGTGGGGCCTTTGTTTAATACTGAACACAAGAAGAAGGCTGAAGCTAAGAAGTTATGCATATTTTTCTAAACAATACTTAATATTTTTTGTCTTAAAAATGTTTTGTTATTTGAATGTTTTGCAATCCAGCAGGGGTCCAATGTACCCATGGGTGTTGGCGGAATGGGCGGACCCGCTCCCCCGTACCCCCGAGGAGCCATGCCCAACCAGCAGAGTCAGCAGTTCCAACAGGTTAATATGCATTCTTTATTGTTATCAAAATCAAAAAAGTTTTTAGTGAAATAAATAGTCTCAAGGAAATATGTCAACCCTAATTTAGATTCACTCGTATAAAGCGTATTCATTATGTGTACAAGATATCACTCATATTTGAGGAAATGAGTTCCTTATTAATATTTCCGGGAGTATGGACAAAAACGAATGTCGGTGCGAATTTTCCTTAAAAGGGATCCACGTTAATGAACGTCAAAGTCCGTCTGTCAGTTGGTATGGTGTAACTTGTATAGCAATAACATCTGTGGATGTTTGTAAGTAATTTTAACATAAAATAAAACCTAGAGGTAGTGACTTCTTTATTTTATTATTTTTACATAATTTATATCTTCATAATACTTAGATTTCGTAAAAAAAAAAATTATGTGAAAAAAAACCCACTCCCCAATGAAAGTCGGACATCAATTATTGTACTCCCAGAAAAATTGAGCATCCAGTCTCAACTTTTTATCTGTTAGGATTTATATTTTTTTATCATTAAGTACGTGTTGATTTAGGGCGTTTGTCCACTACACGAAATTACACGGAATTTTACCGTCCAGCACGTCAGTTAGCGTTTTAAAACGATGATTGGCTTGTGCTTTTCTCCATCTTTCTTCCGATCGGAGCTCTTGATCGGTGCGTGAACACGTTGCACGTAAATTCGATCACGCTAAACTGTCGTAGTCGCTCTCATTTTTCAAAACCGGACTGCCGGACGGCCAAATTCCGGGTAGTGGACAATCGCCCTTAGCTGGTGTTTTTACTTTAAAACTTTTAGTTGATGCAAATGTTTTACAAAATAGATTTAGCCAGAACTTTAGAGTTTTCCAAATATTGCAGCAAAATCAACAACGCATGAGACAACAGATGCTCGCCCTGCAGCAACAGCAGCAGCAACTGCAACAGGGAAACCAGACCTCGGGACTCATGATGTCGCGACAGTATCAGCCTCCTCCGTACTAAATGACTATATCGCATATTCAACATTCGAAATAGAAAAAATCAAAACACGCACTGTGCCACTTGCAATACCTTTGGCACTATTAAAGTCTCTAACAAGCATGCGACTTGTTCTATCGGGTCTTGTATATTTTATCATTTTATACTTTTTCCTTTTTATTTTACCCTTTTCACTCTGACCATTTTTTCTCATAACTTTCTCATACACTGATAAAAAAAGCGACGTTTTTCTACCATTAAAATAAATATTTTGGTTCCATAATTCAGTAGTGTAAAGGCAAAAGGGTATATCTGTCTCAGACCAAATTTTACAGGAGAGCAAAAACAAACTTGTGAAATCAAATATTTCTTTCGGATGGATATGCACAAATCTTAAAACTAAATAAGTATTGCAACTACAGCTATATCCTTTAGCCAGATTATGGAATACACTATTTTAGACATTTTGTGGAACAAACTTAGATAATGAAAAATTCGACAGATATACCCCTTTGCCATTACACTACCGAATTTTGGGACACTGGCAATTCGTATGACCATGTTAATTAAGATTAACTGTATTTATCTGAAATATTTTTTGGTAGAATATACTTGGGTGATAGAGAAATCAGTGATCAAAGTTATACCTACGCCGGGCCAGATATTGTGGCCCACGGAGCTGCCTATTAGAATCATACGGGCCAGAATGTCTGGCCTACAGAGTGGTAAGAGTTAAGATAAATATATAAAACCCGTTCTGTTGAGCCGAATAAATAAAACTAATAATTTTGATCTCTCATATTGTCCAAACACAATCAGTCCCAATCAAAAAAGCAATAAGTCAAAAATTAATTGCTGTTTTAAATTTTTTTCCCTTTCTTTACCCCACCCGGCCATTATCTCAACATTCCTGATTTAATTATTTGACAAATTAAATAATTCTTATTTATTTAATGTTTTGATTTTTATCTATTATAGTGAGCAATTCTAGAAAATCTAAAAAAACCAACTTCTTCTTAGTTAATATTTATGACGGACTAATGGTGGGTTATGCAATAATTTAGATATTTAATTTTTACCCTCTGGCTGCTGCCAAACACAATTTATACTATCCTTTTATTTGGTGTGAATTACAAGACAGCAGGTAGAGCTTTTTCAATGTAAATCAGGACATCAAAATGGTTCTACTGAATTTTATTCTTCTTCTTACCCTTATCCGCACCCACTGGTGCATAGGGCACTGCATTGCATTGACGCAGGTTTATCTTGATTGTTACTTACGTGAAGGCAAAGTGATCACTCCTGCACTTCAGGGACCAGTCCAGGGTAGTATTAAATAAATATCGGAGTCTAAAATCACTAATATTTATTTTCACCCCCTGGGAATTGAACCCGGGACCTCCAGCACGGTAGCTAATTTGCTATCTATTACACCATGGAAGCGGGCAAATTTTACAGATTCCCCCTTTAATTGAATGTTACTTGAATGCAAACCTATCCTATGTTTGACTTCCTAAAGCAAACATAAAGAAAACTTACCTTTAAATATCCATTCAATGATCTATGTGGAAACTATAATTTTCAATCTCTCTTGATTTTACTATTGAGAATTACTAGAAGCAAAAACCGACCATAAAAATTATAGTTTTTCAACTGTACTCTTATTTGCCACGGTCTGTGACGCCTTTGATAATGACCACTGTGCGTTTGTAACACAGTTTGCCCAACGCATTACTCAAGATTCAAATTTCTCTGGACAAAGTACTGACATTGTAATGTTTTTTGCTTAAAATGTAGCTTAATTTTCATATTTACATTTGTAAAAATAATACTGACAAATAATATTTTGTGCGGGTACAAAATAAAAGTGGGGTGTTTTGATCTAGCAACTCCTGTAATCTGACAAAATATATCTGCGTCTCACTCACAACGCATATCGGAATAATAACTTGAATACATACTAGTGTTTATGTTTAGTGAAAGCGACACACGGTAAAAATGCTAGTTTGTAACTTGCTACAATACTAACTGTCATTGTAATGAAAAATCCATTTTTTTTAGTCAATCCAATGTATATTATAGTATGTATATCATATTAAAAGGGTGTGGCCTTGCAATGTTTTTATTATAGTGTCAGGCAATTATTATAGTGTCGGATTGTGGTCCCATGGTTAGTGTCGCGGACTCTTTAAGTCAGAGTTTCTCGATTCGAACCCACTCTACCACAATTTGATACCTATTTCTAATAATGAGCCGCTTAGGCTCACAGAAATAGTATGAAATTGAAATATATGTGTAAATAATCAATACACAAATATTTCTCTTTTTTTGTCAAACAAATGTAATACATGTTAATGTTCCTAATCCATTAGGAATAAACTTGCTAGACTAATGAAAAAATTGATAAAAAACAAATTATGATTTTAAATATGTATTTATATTTATATATTATAAGACAATTTAGGTTTTATTTTAGTTTGAATTTTCTTATCATCAAAAAAAACATTTTAAGATTTTTTTATGTAATTTGTATTCAGGATAGTGCCAATTATAATATAGAGACTTCTCAGACATAAAAAAAAAACAATTTGGCAAAACTATGTTAGCACTACTTTCATCAGCAATACTTATTTCTGTTTTAACCATTACATTTTTTGTATATATATTTTTTTAATTTACATATTTTGATGAATTGCCTTAGTAATGAGTCATATGCTGTGTTGCCATATCATTGGAACGCAGCATTGTTTTTTTATAAAGTGCAGTGGCATAATATATTACTTTATTCACTTTTTGATTGCAATAAATATTTTATAATATTTTTTTTATTTTTTTTTAACTCTTTATTTCAGCTTGACTAAGTGGTGGGCGCAATACTTAGTCAGCCATATATGTTTTACAACATTTTATGTGTACATTAATATGTATACATCAAATATATTTTATGATTTTCTGACACAGTTAAGTAAAAATATACAATTATGACATTTTTTTCGCAAAGATTAAGTTTCTTAAACCAATATCAAGATTTCTGCATTACTCAATGGTGTTTGTCATAAAATATAAAATATTAATAAATTCTTTTTTTTCATTAAATTTATCAAGGTGGAATTTAAGCTTCTTAACTACACACAGCAAAAATATAATTTAATTATTCAGTCTTTTTTCAATCTTATAAAAGAACTTTTATTTATAAATATTTATGCCTACTGTTTACATTAGGACAAAAATGTATTCTAGCTAGTGTGATATAAAGATTATTATTGTAGTACATTATATATGATATTGTTAAGGTTTTTTTATACCACTTATAACCACATACAATATTTGTACAAAGTATCTCATAGACTTTTTATTACTATTTTTTTAGTCTAAGTTTAATAGAAAAATATTTGTATAATTTAGTAGCTGATTTTTTTTATAAATCTCTTTTTTTCTTTATGATTTCTATTGACTTATCAAGAATAATCAAAATTCATGTATTATTATGTACTCTGCTATCATAAGTTATAAATTATTTTTGAATAAATATTTTTATGAACCGTGCTCCTTTTGTTTTTATGTATGATTTTTTTTTTTACTTTTAA
Source organism: Brachycentrus maculatus (assembly GCF_059751285.1). Lineage (NCBI taxonomy): Eukaryota > Metazoa > Arthropoda > Insecta > Trichoptera > Brachycentridae > Brachycentrus > Brachycentrus maculatus. Next base: position 1,039,358 of record NW_028281053.1, on the reverse strand, counting down.
CCAATTTGTTAAAATTCACATTACTGTTTCCCATATCTCGTTACTATACATTTTACGACAATTTTTAAACAACTAACCCAGTGGGTAGACCCTGAACGCTATATCTATAAAGATATTTGTATAACGAGAAATAGAAATTACTCATCGGGAATATTATATGTATGTATATTATGTAGAGTGTCAATTAAATTTAAATATCTTTTTTTTTCTTTTCCTAACCACTATCCAAGTACAAAATCAATAATATTTATTTTCACACACCCCCCCCCATTGTCAATTGATTTATTAATAATAAGTAATGTTCAATTAATGTATATTTTATTTAAAATATTTCGCCTTCAAGATCAACTCACAGGTTGCATATAATAAAGTCGTTTACAATCATTAAAATAAAATTTTGATTTTCGAATCACGGTAGCTAAAATGTTTTTTTTTGTTGTATATAAAGAAAAATGTTTGTAGGTAGTGTAGGTACTTCTCTAAAAACATATTTTCCCTCCTATGTTTTTTTTTAAAACTGGTATCACAAAACACCATAGACAATTCTGGCGGCCTCTGTCAAATTATTAATTGTTTACATGTCAAATGATTTCGGTAAATATTTCGATAATATCGTAATATTAATTGTAAGATAAAAGTTTTTAAAAAATACATTAGCAGTAAGTTCTTAAGATGGCTGGTAACTTTTGGCAAAGCTCACATCATCAGCAATGGATACTTGACAAACAAGACTTGATAAGAGATCGCCAACACGACTTGGCTCTACTGACGGAAGAAGAGTACCAAAAGATATTTAATTTCTTTGCCAGCTTAATTCAAATTCTCGGCGAGCAATTGAAACTTCGTCAGCAAGTGATTGCGACAGCGACAGTTTATTTCAAACGGTTTTATGCGAGGAATTCATTAAAATGCATCGACCCTCTTTTGTTGGCTCCTACATGCATCTTCTTGGCGTCGAAAGTAGAAGAATTTGGAGTTATTTCTAACTCGCGGCTTATCACTACTTGTCAGACGGTTGTGAAAAACAAGTTCGGATACGCGTACGGTCAGCAGGAATTCCCGTACAGGACTAACCATATTTTGGAATGTGAATTTTACTTGTTAGAGAATCTAGATTGCTGTCTCATTGTGTATCAGCCATACAGACCTCTATTGTTGTTCGTCCAAGATATCGGACAGGAAGACCAGTTACTCACGGTGGCCTGGAGGATAGTCAACGACTCTCTGCGGACAGATGTCAGTTTGCTGTACCCTCCATACCAAGTAAGCGACTGTTGATATTCCAGGAATATCATAATGACCTTTTTCCATTTCAAACATCTTTCACCAGTGAATTCATACATGGAAATTAAAACATTACTTTTCAATATCCATATACAGTATATTAGTTAAGTTTCAATACTTAATTTAAATTGACTATTTATCATTAACTTATATACTTATATATTTTTTTCTCGAATGTTTTTCGCAGATACTTTGTGGCACATTTTATAAACTTTATAAAATAAAGCTACTTTGTTTTTAACCAAGTTTTATTGGTACTTTTCTCCTTTTTTTCGACAAGAACCTTGTTATCATCAGGGTTAATGTGTACATGTTTAATCCTGATGATGACAAGGTTCTTGTCGAAACCGATTGGAGAAAAAGTACCAATAAAAATTGGTTGAAAACAAAGTAGTTTTATTTTATAAAGTTGATAATTTTTATGGAATCCCATTGTACTATTGTACAGTATGAAGAATGAGCAATTTTTTTTATTGAGTATTGTCTCTATAGTGTAATTACTCCTGTGATGATCCTCCTGTCTTTTTTTATTTACTGCTATTTTTATTCTTGATTGGAGAAAAAGTACCAATAAAAATAGGTCAAAAACAAAGTAGTTTTATTTTATAAAGTTGATAATTTTTATGGAATCCCATTGTATTATTGTACAGTATGAAAAATGAGCATTTTTTTTATTGAGTATTGTCTCTATAGTGTAATTACTTCTGTGATGATCCTCCTGTCTTTTTTTATTTACTGCCATTTTTATTCTTTATGGTATTGTAATTTCTTGTGAGAAAAATAACCAAGTTACAAAATCAATCTTATTATATGTAACTTTATTGAAACTCAAACAGTTTTGAAGCAAATATCTTCTTCCTAAAGACTTATTATATAGTATTGACATCTCAACACACATTATATTACAAGGATGTAAGCCCTGTAAATACCCACACATCCATATTCTTCTTCATCTTCATCTTCTTCATTGAAGGCCACTTAAACCACTTAAACGAAGGCAATTAAACCATATTATTTTTTGACATCTCATCAAAGATGAAAAAGAATAATAATGGGTAGAATGGCGAATGGTACACGTGTGTAAAATGATCACTTAAACCAGCCTATGACGATTGTCAGCCTCGTAAATGCCCAGACATGCCATATTCTTCTTCATCTTTGATGAGATGTCAAAAAATAATATGAAAAATAACTTCTGTAATTAAAGATAATCCAGATTTGTGAACAAGTATATGGACACACTCAAAATGTTGCAATTAAACCAGCCTATGACAGGAGTCATAGGCTGATTTATGTGATCATTTTATACACATGTAACATTTACCATCCTACCCATGATTGACATCCATACTAATAAATTCTTTGTAACTTACATTAATCTACATTAAAAACAGGGTAAGTAAGAGTAACGAGTTATGTACTTCTCAATTGTTGGCTTAATTTCATAACACTTTCTTTCATACATGAGTTCAGCATCTAAGGTAGATTTGATTTAGATGTTTATTTAGCAGAGACCCTTATGAAGCATTCCTTTATGAAATTACATATAAGTATGTACATGTTGAAATGTTAATATAAATAACCCAGAATATAAATATAAAAAACCCAGATTTGCGAATGAGGACTTGGACACACTCAAAATGTTGTGACTATTTCTTGAGGAAGAAGCTGTTTGGTTCGGAACTACAGTCAATATTATAATTAAGCTACAATAACAAATTAATAAAAATAAAATATTCATTGATTTGGCGTTTAATTTGTAGAACTCCATTTTAATTTATGTATTAATTTTAAATGAAACACAGATTTTTTGAGTCTGCTGAGTTGTATTTTACTAACAAAAACACATAAAAATGTTATATTGTGACAATTATTTCGCCTTGTTAGGGCATTATCAAACATTCGTTTGATTATGCCCTAAGGCGAAACAATTGTCACAATATTATATTTTTATGTGTTTTTGTTAATAAAATACAACTTAGTAGACTCAAAAAATCTGTGTTGGATTTAAAATTAATACATAAAACAAATTAATAATATTAATTGTAAAAAATATGTTTGTAAATTACCATTTCAGATTGCCATTGGGTGCCTTCATATCGCTTGTGTTATTCTGCAAAGGGACAACAAAAGTTGGTTTGCAGAACTCAATGTAGATATGGAAAAGGTTGGTTGTATTAATCTATTTACCGATGTAATGCTTAAGCACCATTGTGTGCAGATAGAGGTAAGAACCTTAACAAGCTGCTCTCCGGCATTACCATTACAAAGTGAGGCGTTCTGTCCAACATTTTGGCCATGGTCCAGCCCAAGAAGACCGAGAAGAAAGCCCAACTATACGGCGGCTCCACTTTCCTGCCTTAAGACTCAGCCGATTGACGTCGTTTTTCACTTATATATTTTTTTAATTTTCTCTCATTATCATTTTCATATCATAATCCATACCTGTATAAGCGCCCTTGAGGTAGTTTTTTACGAAAATGGCGCTATATAAATCCTCCAAGATTATTATTATTATTATTAAGAAAGAAGATAATTTTAATATTGTAAAATAACTTGTTGTTCCAGGTCCAAGAAATAGTCCGCTCCATAACCAACCTGTACGAGATGTGGCGAAGTTACGATGAGAAGAAGGAAATCCAGGCCCTACTCGCCAAGATGCCCAAACCAAAACCCCCCCCTCAGAGATAGTAACCGAACTGATCTTATTTATAAGCCCATCAAACTGCCTCCGGGCCCATAAGAGCAATATTTACAAGGACATAGAAGTATTAAGGAGCAATGCGCTGTATTTTTACTTACCTAATGCTACTTCCAAATCAGTGCCTAGTAGAATATATATGACGATACATTAAAACCTCGATATAGCGGACCTCTATTTAACGAACTTCGGATATAATGGACAAAAATCCTGTCAAATGTAAAAAAGTCCTGTTAAAATTATACATGCTTTAATTCAAGTGTCGCCGCATGTTAACAATTTTTAGTGGTTATGATAATCATGTCATGTCTATATGAGAGATAATTATAATAAAAAAAAACAGCAAATTTCAAGAGCCAGCAAAACTTGATTGTAGAATTATCGAAAACAAACGCATCAATATCAAACGGCAATGTCACTTCACAACGAATGTCCAAAGACGATAAATAAAATTTTGTTTATATTTTGTATTGTTTATTTATATTAGTCCGCCTCCGTGGTGTAGTGGTCAGCATGTTTAGCTACTGTGCTGGAGGTCCCGGGTTCGATTCCCAGGGGGGGTGTAAATAAATATTAGTGATTTCACACCGTAATATTTATTTAATATTGCCCTGGACTGGTTCCTGAACCATAAGAGTGATCACCTTGCCTTCGCGTAAGTAATGATCAAGATAACACTGTGTCAATTCGATGCAGTGCACTATGCACCATTGGGTGTGGATAAGGGTTATAAGTAATAAGTTAATTTATATCTAAATACAGTGTTAATATTTTTAACATATATTTTTTTTTTTTTTTAATTTTCAAACCTTTTTTTAATCTTTCAAACCTATTTTTACATAACGGACACCCCATCCCCCCAATTAGTCGGTTATATTGAGGTTTTACTGCATTACAGTATCATTGCAAATTCGTCCAACAAAAAGTGACAAATATTCTAAACATTTTATATCTTGGTGACGAACAACCGACCATTTGTCACATTTTCAAGTGACTTCTCAGAGATTAGTGGACCTTCCAGAAGTACACGTAACAAAACGGCAGGCCATCCGATTTTTCTTAGAAAATGAAATAAAATAATAAACAAACCGGATGGCCTGTCAGTTTGATTTGTATATGTGTAGAAAGCTCGTAGTGGCTAGACTGTCGACAATATGAACAACTAGTCTGAACAAATCTGAAGAAATCGCAACGGTACTTTTGATCCAATGTACCAAATATTTTCATACAGTCCTTTTCTATATGATAATGATTTCTGTAGATTTTATCGCAGACTGCTTTTCGATTGTTAGGTATTTAATTATTGTAACTTGTTTGATGTGATTTTCTTTATTGTTGAATTATGATTGTAATCGTTTCCAACTCAACAATCAAACAATGTGTCGAAGGTATGTGTACAAGGCTGTCGAAAACAAAAATCAACAGCTTTATTTATTTTTGTTATTGGCACACATTTCAATGTCTTCACTACAAAAATGTGTAAAGTCAATCGATATGTTTGAGAAATAAATTTGATCTTCAGAAAATGAGAAAATTAGCTATGTTAATGAAAAAAATATATAAACATATATTTAGGAGTTTCAACAGAGATGAAGCATCTATTATTTTGTATACTGAGGGAGGTTGAAAGTCTGAGCATCACAGAGCTTGCAACTTGGCACTGACTGGCTTGAGCGATCACTTTATACACTTGCGCAATATTTGCCATTCTGCCCAGTATGAATATGGATGTTCAGTAATGGGCAGAATGGCCAAGGCAAGGTAAGCCCTGGGATGCTCAGATTTCTATCTCTGCGCATAAGAAATAATAGGTAGACAGAAGTAGTCGGTGAGTGGTTATTTACTAACATTACTAATACCAATTAAAATGTTTGACCACAAAGTAAATGCTTTGAATATAAATAATAAATAATAGATACTTCATCTCTGTTGAGACACCTATTATATATATATATATGTATAGAAATTTTGGTACTGCGAGTCCGCACTTTGATCTATGTTGTTTATTTTATACAGAAAAAATAAAACATTAGTTTTGAAGTGTTTATTAAAAAAATATATACCAAATCAATATGTCATTTTGAAATTCTCTAATAAAAGAAATAAAAAAAAGGTGAAAGTCAAATATACACAAACTATACTTCTTTTTTTATTAAATTCATGATTGTAATCAATTTATTATGTTTAAACATTTGATATTAAAAAATAAAACATTTTTGTAACAATAAGTACATATTGTTTAATTTCATAAATTAAATATTGATGTCTTGAATGTTCTTGAATAAGAGATTTTTCTTAAGTTATGAAGTTTAATTTATGTAACGATAAAATTATTACAAAAACTATTAACACACTTAGGACGGTTGTTTTTTACGCCTGCGGACCGCTGGCGACGGGGATTGATATGAACATATAGTTAAGACCCTAAAAAAGAGAGTGGTACATAATATTCATATAAAAACATTAAATATGTAATTCCTTTATTTCTGACTTGGAAAAGAAGCCGGCGCAGAAGGTAAAAATACCCTTCCCGTCCTTAAGCATCTATCGACCGAACGGGTAAAAATATCTTTCCCGTCCTGAGAGCGACTGTCCACTACACAGGATTTCACCGTCCAGCAGTCTTGTTTTGAAAAATGAAAACAACTACGAATTTACGCGCAGCGTGTTCATGCACCGATCAAGAGCACCGATCCGAAGAAATATGGACAAAAGCACAAGCCAATCATCGTTTTAAAATGCTAACTGACGGGCCGGACGGTAAAATTCTGTGTAATTCCGGGTAGTGGACAAGCGCCCTTAGTGTGTTAATATATTGAATAACTCAAAAATACATAACATCATGATAAAGTTAATTATTACCTAATGGTAATAATTATCTTTATCATAATAGACCATAGTTGGATTTTAAGGTTATTAAATAATCAAAATTCATTAAATCATTTAAATCTAGTCTTAGCTGGCATTATGCTGAAAGGAATCAGTTCAGAAATATGTACTGTTTTTGAATGAGTTAAGTATGGGAATCATGTCATATATGTACATATATACTTTTAATCCACATAATTTTATCAATTTCATAAATAATTTTAAAAAAATATAAAAACACTTCACAAACAAACGCAAGAGCGCATCAACGCACATAAAAATGGCCTGTGTCCTTATATGTGTCAAATAAACTGAATTTATTATAACAATACTTGTTTTTTTATATATACATACATAGTATAATTGAATTACACAGTTCATAAATTAGGTAAAACATTATTTTTTTATTACATATGTTTATATTTTTATTTGTGACAAAAATGATTTCACAGTCTTAATAAAAGTACATATTAATATTTTATAACAGTTCCAAGGGATGAAAAGAGCCATTAGTGAAGAAGAATTTAAATATATGGGCAAAATAATTGAGTCAAATATTTGTAGTTTTTTTTTTATTGTGCTGGAAAAGGAAATAAGTTTTTCAAAATAAATACCAACATAAGTAATAAAATATTGAAAAATTAAGTATTTACATGTGATGCAAGTTTTGGATTTCATTTTTTTTATTCAAATTAAACTGCATATCAGGAACATGTCATAGTGGGAGATGCACAGTAGCAGATTTCAGTTAATTTTATTAATATTTCAAGCAAAAATGGCGGTGTGCGCTGTGCTATGCCCAGACAAAGGTACTCAGTTTGTCGGAACGAAGACAATATTTTCAATGGAGATTCGCTTAACCCATTCAATGTGGCACTCAAATATATCTGTGAGAATTTAAGCCAACGAGGATGAAACCTTAATGTCTAAAAACAGAGTAGTTAAATTATTTTTCACTTTTTTACTAAATCAGGTCTCACCAAAATATGTGTTCAAAATGTAAATAAAATAAAAAGTTAATTTTGTGGCATGCATAGAAAATGCCACGACTGATTTAAGATTGCCCTAAAAATGTAAAATAAACTTAAAATCCATGAAAAATATTAATTAATCAGTGTTTTTTTTTTTATATTTTGCAAATATAGTTTACACCAAGCATAATGCAGCTCCCATTGTGACGCGTCCATTGTAATCAGAACTAAAACTAAGCAATTAATAACAAACATGTCCAAACGTCCCTAACATTCCTTTAAAATATATGTAAATTGTCTAGAGTGAAATCTATAGAAATTTTCATAAAGTAAAAGAGGGTTAGTAGTACTCAGGGCTTTTTTTAAATTAAAAAAGGTCCCGAGACAAACTTTATGTGTAGCTTTTTACTAAAACAAATTATATTAAAATCTAATTAAAATAAAATTTAAAGCAACTTTTCCTATAATTTTGACAAATTATGTAAATATAGATTACAATTACGTAAGCACAAACATTGTTTCGTCTAATTTGAAATTTAAAATTTTAAAAAAAATACTAACCATGATAAAGGGTGCCGGAACGCTGTTCCCACCGCGTTACATGAAAAAAGCCCTGGTAAAATACTTATGTAGTTTATCTATATTATGCAATGTCTATGAATTTTTCTTGGACTAGTCATCATATTGTTGAGGAATTGGATGCTAGAAAAGATTGAACATTGCTGTTTGTTATTAACGCTTTTGAATAATCTAATAGGTATATCTATATGTATATATCCATAGTTTATTATCATTGATTCAAATCTTTACAACATGCATAGCATTTTATTTGTTGTTTGCCATTCTCAAAGATAAATTATTGCTCACATATAAAATTTGTACAGCAACACAGGATTGCCTTAAGAACATATAAAAACAAGTGAGAATAGAACTAACATAAACATAATTAAAATCCATAAAAAATCACCTACCGAAATAATTTTTTTAATGATTTCTCATGTCACTTAACGTAGGGTGATTTCAATAAAATTATACTAATATTTACAGACAAGTGTAGCCAAATAGCAATTTATAAGAATTTATTTTCCCCTTTGGAGAATCTACTGTCCAAAAGTTGAGCTTTCTTCATCATGGACTTTTTCTGCGCTTCGTCGAACCGATTTGCCTTCAAGTCGATGTCGCGATCAAAGGGTCTTCTGGTTGACTCGCCGCTCTCCTTAGCTTTCTGGAAAATAACCAAAGAATAGTAATTACATATCACTCACTCCTTTCAAGAACGTCATAAATCAAAAAACTTGATTTTTCAGGAGAACATTTTTAAAGTTTAAAAATATAATACAATGTATTAAAAATAAATATCAAGCCACTTATTGAACTTTTTACTGTGCAACATATCTCTTAGGTAAAATTTGAATGTTTTTTCAAATTTTACCTAAGAATCATATTTAAAAAAATAATTAAACAATACCTTTTCTTCAAAATGCAAAAACAACATTTTCTGCCCTGTAGCGGGTAAATATTAAGTTAAAAATATGCCTCTTTTTCTGGGATATAGTACATTTTCTGGGCATTCCGAAATCATGCACAAATGAAAATTGACGATTTTTTATTTATGACATTCTTGAAAGAGTGAGCGATATATAATCGATACTGGAAGCACTGACGTGATTTTTAATTTTTTTATATTCAAAGGTAGGAACAAATGAATATCTTGAGACAATAGTTTCTATACCTTTTTCTTCTTCTCCAATTTCTTTTCGTGAAGCTCTAATAAACTTTTATCCCTTTTGTGTTTTTTCTTGTGTTTTCTGCAATGCAAAATAGCAAACAAGTTAGCTACCCTATTTTTAATTCCTTAACACATTTACAGACAAAGTTGAAGACTTACATAAATAAAAATTGTCAAAGAATATGGATGAAAAATGATTATATTAATACGTTAAAGTTCATAATTCAAAGCTGTTTAACTAATTTGGAAAAAAAAAGAACTTGAAGTGATAAATATGGACCCTTGTGAGTATAATTTCTTGAAGTTTTTTTGTATACTTATCTGTAATATCACAATTTTTGTAATATCACAATTTTTGTAACACAATTTTTTCAAAAATTTTATTCAATCAATTTATTTGCTGATGTCTTAAAAATTACTAAAATCTGCAAACAGTTTGATCACATAAATTGATAACACTTCATTTTTATTCCCAATGTTGGATAAATATATGAAAAAGTATAAAATTTAAATGTAATAAAAAAAACTCATTCTTCGGATACAGGTTGGTCCACACCTATATATTAATATTTATAAGTAATATTTGTAGTCTTACAAATGTTTGAATTTAAAAAAAAATTGCAACAGCTAGTAAAAACAGTTCATTGACCCTTTTTTATTGCATAAAAGGATCTGAGAATGATTAAGGTTTAAATTAGATCTGGATTTGCGGAGGGGACTTTCAATGATCTCAGTGAGTCGGTCTAGTAAGACATTGCGAGGCTTACTTGGCGGCCTCTTCCTGTTGCTTGTCTCTCTCGGCTATGAAACGCAATTCGGACTCTCTAAGGAGTAGCTCTTTGGCCTTCTCCTCGTCATCCTCTTCTATCCCCGCCGCCTTGAGCGCCTTCTGCTGCGGTGTGTCCGTCCACATAGATCTGTCAACAAAGAGGGTACCATTTATGTACTTATTAAATTTTTGTACACTCGGTACATAAGCTGGATAATACTGGTTATTAAAAAATAATGCCAACATTAAAAAAAATATAGCACCTTTATGTTAAATGGGTTATTTTGGAACGCTAGCTGGTGAATATAAGTTTTGTTTTGGAGGTAGTGTGACCTTTCCCAACGGCCGGATGAAGCCCCCGTTGCCTGGCCTTACCCCTTTGGATTTATTTTTCTGGGGGAACATTAAAAACACTGTACGCAGGAAAGATTGGGGATTTGGATCATCTGCGGGAGCAAGTTTCTGCCGCTATCTTGACAGTTACTCCTGAAATGATTGCACGTATGTAGCAAGAAATCCACTACAGACTAGACATCTGCAGAACAATGAACGGTGCACACATCGAAACATACTAAATACATTAATTGATTGGCAGTCACTTTGTGGTAAAATCTATCCATTTTTAACTAAAGTTTTACGTAGTAAACAGGTATTTACTAAGTAAAAGATTAATTTAAAATACTAAATACAAATTTTTTCAAATCTTTTCCTACACATTTTAAGATCGAAACCATTGAATTACCTCTAATATATATTTTTTAAACAGTTACTTTAAATGATGGCATTATTTTTCGATGACCCTGTATGTAGTGTAAAGTGTAAACAAATATATAAAAACTTTCTCCATGTTGCGGATTATTGTTAAAATGAATTTTCAATTAACTTTTTGAAAACCCCATAACAAGGTGAAACAATTGTCATAATATTATTTGTGCATTTTTTTTTTAAATAAAATATAATTCAGCATATTATTTTGAGAAATAAAAAGACTAAAATGTTTTTTGATCCACTCACATTTTTATTATCAACCAACTAGTTTCAGCAACAACCTGTTGTCGAAACTAGTTGGTTGTTAGTAAAAATGTGAGCGGATCAAAAAACAAAGTCTTTTTATTTCTCAAAATAATATATCAATATGATCCACAAAGTTAATGCTTTCAATATTCAAAACATATAATTCAGTAGACTAAAAACAGTATTTAATATATAAATTTAAAGAATAATCTTACCTGTCGCTCATGTCGGGCGCCTCCCGGGCGCGGAACTGCCTCGGCCCAAAGCCCAGGATCTTGGCCTTGGCGTCCGGCAGCTCCAGCATCCACTCTTCGCGCGCCTCCACGGGCGGGGCGCTGCCCGCCAGCGCGCCCAGCCGCAGCTGCAGCGCGCGCTCCTCCAGACGCGCGCGTGCCCCGCTCACCGGGCGCCCCGAGTCCGCCGGCAGCGGACCCACCACGTCCTCGTCCGACCCCGACTCGGCCTGCTCCACCTTGGCGGCCAGACTAGCGCGCATCTCGGCCGATAGTGAAGGGCCTGAATAATATAGTATTTCATTTCAAGTTACTTAAGTCAAAATGAAATCTTAACAAAATACTCTCTCTCTTTGGTCTCAATCCTGCGGATTGGTCTGTAGCAACAGATGACATGTCTTTCGCCATTCTCGCCTATTTTCGGAAGTCCTCTTCAGCTCCTCATACGTCGAGCAGCCCATGTCTTTGTATAAGTAACTTAGGTATTTGCGGCATGGCCTAGGAACTTTTAAAAGAAAAACACTTGTTTTTTACCAATTGAGTTTATTTTAATACGACTAGTTTCAGAAGCTTTGCTTCCATTTTCAGGTCTAAATATAAACTGAAATTAGACCTAAAGATGGAAGAGTTCGTTCATTTGTTACCATGTCTTACCACAAAGTGAATGCCGAAACAATATAAAATATACTAGGATGTGATTTGATTTCCCTTAAAAAATTAAATTATCAGATTCTTATATCAAATCAGATACGGCACTTTGAGAAATGGCCTGAACTCTAAAAAGAGATGACCGCCATCCCTCTTCATAAAATTATAATCATCGAGAGTTAATGGCGGAAAAATTAATGGAAATGAATGATCGTCTCACCCAGATGTTTGTTATTTTTCTCCACGTGGCCTTTCTTCAAATGAGGTGGCAGAGCCGGCCCCTCCACGACCGGAGAGTTGCCATCGTCAAATTCTTCCTTGGGTCTCATTTGCGGAGGAAGCGCAGGACTAGACGACGCAACATCCTTGCCCTCTCTCACGGCGAGTTTCTCTCTAAGATCGGGTACTTTAGATTTGTTCCGCGCAATACTCGGTAGCATGGGACCTATCTGCCTTCCGAGCTTGTGACGCAGGTCCAGAGAATCAATGGCGTTCCTTTGGTCGTCGGAATCGCTCACAATCTCACCTTCCTCATTCGACTCTTCGGATTTCATCTTTTTAGTAGGGGCGACTGTTTCGTTCGCCGCATCTGCCACGTTTTTTGTCACGACCCTGCGTCCTACGAGATCGACGGCGGATGTTATAGTCACTTTCATGTTTCTGGAATCTTCTAAGGACAAGTCGGCCTGATCCGACTTTTCGCTGTTACTCATTTGATCGCTGCCACTTTTGTTAGCTTTAGTTTTCTTGTGATGTTTCTTCGCCTTTTTCTCTTTATGCTTTGTCTTTTTCTTAGTTTTCTTTAGTTCATCCTCGAGTAAAAGTAATCTCCTACGCAATTCGACTTCATCTTCCGAGGAGTCCGATACGGCGATAGTTTCTTCTATAATTGGCTTGACATTCGCAAATTCAGATATGTGCGGAATATTACTAGTCATATTGTAATACGATACCGGCTTGGGTTCGGAATCTGAAAGGTCCAGAGCGGCAGTGGGGCTCTCGCTGAGTCTAGCATTTTTACGCTCGGGCGACCTGTTGGGCCGGACAGGGCTTTTCTCCACTCTCCGCTTTTTATCATTTTCTTTACTGACTGATTTTACAGGAGAACGCCTGTCAGAGTCGGGTAGACTCTTCGCGAACCTGATTGGGCTGATAGCTCTCGACCTACTAGCACTAACCGAATCGCGATCCCTACTTTCGCCTTTGGTAATTTTTTTAATACTTTGCGTAGCATTGTGAGCTATCGCCCGACTCTGCGGGGGTGATTTTCTAGACGACTTTTCCCTGGAATGCCTCTCCGGTTTGAGCCTCTCCTTGACATCTCTGTGTTCGTGCGTTCTCTTGCTGTCATCTCTCCTGTGATCACTTTCTTTAGGGGCAGTCTTGTCTGCATATGATATTTTATCTCGAGGTCGATCGCGTCTACTCGTATCTTCGCTATTTCCTCTCGAGTGAGGACGTCTCGGTTCTTCTCTCTTGCTCTGTTCTTCCTTTCTGCGGGGATCTTCCTTTCTGCTCTGAGATTCTTTTCTGGCCCCGTTTCTCTCATACCTTTCGTCTCGAGATTGGTTTTCTCTAGACCTGTCTCTGTGTCTCGGCGGTTCGTGGACTCGCGAACGTTCGTCCCTGGGGAAGCGGGCCGTATTGCCCCGGCCCCTGTTCCATTGGGGAGACCTGTCTCTTCCCTTGGGAGGGGACCTCCTGTCTTGCCGATCTCGGTTCCTGTTGTCACCCTCGAACCTCCGGCCTTTACCTTGCCCTCTAACATTATCTAGCAGAGCCAAGTCGGCATTCTCATTTTCTCTTCGGGTAGAATCAGTTTTGAACCTGATTCCGGAATCTGAATCTGATGTAGAGTCATCAGACAACATATTAAAACTGTAAAAAAGAAACAAAAAAATTATATTAAAATAAATAATAAAAGAGATGGATTGACAGCTGGGAATCAACATCGCAGGAAGCTAATCCCTCTAAAAACAGGCCGCAAGGCCTACACCAAGCAGAAGAAGAAGACGAAGAAAATACTAATAATATGTATCAAAATGTGCCAGTGAAGCCTTATTATTAAAAAGTTGAATTCTTGGTATTGAATGGTAAAAAAAAAATATAAAAAAAAAACCTTTAACTGTATTAAATAATTATTTGTGTTTTAATACACACAAACATTTCAATTTGATACTATTTTCAGGTGAGATTAAGCGACTTGTCTCTGCAAATAGGAATCAACTTGTTGTAGAGTGAGGGTCAAACCTAAACTTGGACTGCAGAATCTGTGAAACCGACCACAGGACCATAATTAATTTAATATTTGAATACAATCTTTCAAATAGTGATGACAATAAAACAACTCTACTCGTCGCGTGTTTTAGTAAACTTTGTGGGAAAAACATCAAAAATGTGTAGCGGAAGCCTAGAATTCCACAAAACATAACATGAAAACTGGTGAATATGATTTTGTCTCACGTAACCAGACTAAGATAATTATATTGTTTATTTGGCTGGCTTTGTTTTAATAAATGCACCAAAAGTAATATTACAAGGCAGATCAGTATGTTAGAATGAAGAAAACTTGGTTGAAATTTTTCTCAAATACTTTATGCGTTACTTTATGCAGGTGTAAAATTTTTTCAGAGCTAATTCATATGAGAAGCTGTAATATTTGTTTCCTTTTTGAGTTTTTGTCAGCAACAGTAATGAATTCTACATACTCAATTCTGGATCTATGTAAGATAAAGGAACGAAGAACATAGTATGTAATTTATCTCTCTACAGATTAATGAAAAAGCTGTATAGTTTTTCGTTTCTAAACATTTACTATCACATCACAGTTTTAGGATTTTTCAGTATAAACTCTAGTCAAATTCGGTACTAAGTATTGTAGTGCGTTTCAACATTATTTTTCATATTTAGTGTATTGTAATCATAATAAATAAATAAATTTATGCTTGGTATTTAACATAACAATGTTTTTACGTATGTAAAAATGTATATTTGTATCATATACACAAACAGTATATATTTATGCGATTTAATACATAATTAACCATTTATAATAACATAACTGATTCATAAAATGAGAAAGCTGTGTATTTTATTCAATTTGAAATGGGGATATTAATAAAAGATCTAATGATATTGTATAAATATATTTTCCAATAAACACTATGAAAAAATAGTACAATAGAGGAGTTGATCACAGACCTTAAATATTCACTGCTTCATAAAACTAAATATTTCAAACTTAATTAATATGGCCACTTACCGCATTCATTACTGAGAATACCACAGTATCTATATCAGGTGTCAAACTCAGAAGTATTTTGGGTACGCCGGCGTACCACATAAAAAAAATCAAAAATATAATATTTTTTTATCTAACTTTAAGTGAATAATTTATTATCAAAGACAGTCGCATGAGGTACAGTAGATCCAACTTGATGATTATGTAAAAAAAATTCATATGTTCCAGTACAAAAAAAAGATTTCAATGAAGAATTAAAATAAATGAAAAATATAACCGCGGGTATCCGCATGCCGCAAAATAAAAATACTCGCGGGCTGCATGCGGCCCGAGTTTGACATGCCTGATCTATATGACATAACTTATCTATTAATATTATATTTATATTCTCAACATAGCCTGCAGGTATATAAAATTATTAAAACATTTTACTAATTTTTCTAGCGCTGTAATTAATAGATTTAAATATTCCGGCGGTAAGAATTCCTTTCAGAGACTGGCTGACGCTGGACTGCCACACGATGGAGTCGAGAGCCTTCTTCAGGATCACGGAACATTCCGGGTGGTGGGAGAGGTGCCCCAGAAGGTCCACCGTTTCCATTGCCTCCCCGGATGCACGCTTCTTATAATGGAACATCTCGATGAGTCTCAGCGGATTAGCAGGAAGTTGAGACAGATGATAATGCTTCGAAGCAGGAGATATATCCTGCTCACACTCACCATCGGGACATTGGTCATCAGGGAAATTAACTAAGCTCTTCATATTGCCGATAGATTTCTGGTACAGATGCCTGAAGCCAGGTAACTGCGGCTCGACTATATTCTTGACTTTGTTCTTGTTCTCGCCGAAGATCATTCGGAAGTCTCCGGAATAGCTCAGATTGCTGATTGTGTGGTACAACTGGTACTCTGTGAAGCGCTCGGGAAGGAGAAGTAGCGCGCAGTGCACGGCCGACGTCAAATTCGCTTGCAGGGCGGTGCGGAGTCTGGTATCTGTTTCCGGAACAATCACTTCAACGGGCTTGTGCAACCGCCCCGCCAGGTACAGAAACTCCCAGTCCAGCAGGTCCGCGATGAGATCCCTCTTGCTGACGACCCCGTACTTGATGAGAACCCCCTCCTCCTTCACCGGAACTAGAGTGTTGAAGTACACTCGAGCGCCTATGCTCTCCTGGTACTTGGATACGAGTCCCTCACCTAAATACTTGAGAAAAGAGTAATGCTCCCCGTTGTTCTTCAGATTCTCCGTGTGCCACTGGCGAGGCTCGTCCGCTGTGATAATGAGGTCGATCATCTGCTCGCTCTTCTTTGATCCAATTTGCTGTTTCACTGCCGAGCCATACGCGAAAGAAAAACTGCACGACTTCGGGAATTTCGATAAAATTCTGCAGTACACCGGCGGTATCATTCTAGCACCCGACATGGCAGAAGCCGTTGCCGTGTTTAAACTTAAATAATAGTAAAATAAGGAATAAGTTGATGACCTGCTTGACCTAACCTTAGCGTCGTCAAATTTCGAAGGAGTCCAGAGGTTTCATCGTTTGTTGTTAGAGTTTCTGAGGATACTTTTATAACTTTATATTTAGTTCACTCTTGTGAAAAATAACAAATATATTTTAAATACGATGGTTGACTGATACGCAAACATAACCTTTCAGCCGCTTTCAGCGTTCAACCACAAACAATAACCAACAGCTCTAGGCATAGACTAGCATGAACGGGCATAGACGATCATTAACCACATAAACCAGTCAAGAAAACTGCGGGTACCTATTTGAGTTTTTTTTTTTAATTTTTAAAAATTGGACCTACCTTTGTTCAGAAAAATCGTCAAAATACTTTTTTCACCTTCCTTTTATTTTAATCTAATTTATATCTGATATGGCGCATAAGGATTGCGCTAGATTGATATTGTGAAAATCTTTTATTTTTTATAATATCCCTGGTCCTGACAATGTATAAACTAGTTGAAACATGTTAGAACATTGCGAAAGGGCTTAAAATTTATATTTTGAAATTATATAAATTACACTGTGATGACATAAGGACAATTTTGTATCTCATCAAATTATTCCGCTCTTATTTATATCCAAGAATCTAGAGCGCTGTATTGTCTTATTCTAATCCTAATCAATTTTATTTTATTCTGAAAATTTGCTACGCATACCATTACATATCACTGTGTGCTGCTTTATTTTCAAGTTTCAAACAAATATTTGCAAATATTATGAGGAGAGAATATTTTTGAAAGTTTCTGAAATTTGATAAAACATTTTTTTCTAAAACTGTATCGTAAAACGCTTACGTTAAATTTCTTTCTTATATTGTATGTGCCTAGGTTAACGGCGTTTTTTGTCGATCAATCACTTAATATTTATAATGAAAAAGTAGGTTGATCGTGGGTTGACGATTTTACATTTCCATTTTTTACGTTGGCGTAAAAGTAGGCACGAAAAACATAAAAGTGAAGTGTAGACTGAATTTTATAAATTATTCTCACGCATACTTTTTTAAACCCGAAATGTTGCATTAAAGACAATGTCCGGATTTAAGCCAATCAAAATTAATAGAATTTTATATTTCGTTTATGATTGGCTGGTTATGCAACATGGCGTTGACATACAAAATCGTTGGGAAAAAGAAGTTGCGCATGAAGTTTGCCGTAATTACCTGGGTGTGTTGTCAGTTGGGCTGAACGTCAGTGTAAAGAAAATAAAAATAAATAGTATTCCGGCTACTGTTTTTAAGTGAAACTAGTAATATATAAATTGAATTCGCAGTTGTGAGTGGTATTTTTAAATTAGGTTTACAATTTTATCACAGAAAAATAATTTCCGTGAATGTTTTATTTGAGATCAATGACTCCCCATCTGTGGGTGGGTTTGTATGTTACGACCCTTTTTAAATAGGAGCATGTTTTCTATATCCGTCTCGCTCCCACTTGCATATCTGCAACTAGAGGCGTGCACTACCGTCTCAGTTCAATCGCTCCGTGTGGGTTTACTTTGCATTGACATAATTTTCTCTTCTCACTAAAGAATTTCCTATTTGATAGTGGATATAGTTCATTTACGAAAGAAAATACAAATGTAACAGTGAAAATAATATTTACCCTTTTCGGTTTTCTGTCAGAGTAAAGAATAAACCTCTTCCTGAAATTGTGGCTTCGTTTTGCGTTCTTAGTACACCCGCCCTTACTATTTGTGTATTTACGTTTCTTGGTAAAAAAAATCTGTAAGCTAAATAAAGTTAATTTAAGTGCACAGGAAGCGATAAAGTAATTATCTCGCGTCTCAGTAAGTCTTAAACATTTCTCAGGTTATTATTTGGACTATAGTATGATGTGAGTGTTAATTTTGTGAAGTTCAAAATATATTTCAAGAGGGCTACTGTGACGAAGACGATCCATTTTTGAGTTTATTTTATAAACACGGATTATTGCACATCTCAAAAGGTATGTTCATCTTTTACTTCTTATGTCTGAGATAAAATTCTTGCATCTTTTATTTAATATAAAGTATAAAAATTGAACTTCACTATTCAATAAAATACATAAGTGGGCTTATCGTTATGATAAAATATCTTACCAAAAACAGGAATGATTAAATAATTGCAAAACTATAAATTGGTTATAGAGTATAGAAGGCATAGGGAGTAGTAGAAGAGGAGTTTATAAGAAGATAATTAAATTTTACCTTTAAACAATATTTCCTGGGTTTGCTGCATTTTTTAAAATGGGAGTTGCGTTTATTATTTACTTAAATTACTTAAAAAAAATTAAATGGGAGTTAGATCAATCAGTGGATTAATGTTTCTTCTAGCTAAGAACATGTTTAATTTTAATCTGTGTTGGGAATAGGAAGGATAAACTAGTGTGGGCCAGTCAGGAACTTCTCAGCATTTGCTCATTGCTGCGAGAAAACCATGTAAAACTCCTCAGGAGAAGCCGGACTGTTGACTGTCATCAACAGGCCTTCCGTTCCACTAGAAGAGGGTTCGGCATTTTGTGTCCTAGCTTGGTTTATGGTATGTCTTTCATTATTTTTATCATGTATGATACCAGGGTATACTGCATTCAATGAGACAAATTCTTAGCTGCGTAAAGCCTATTGCGTTTCTATCAAAAGCATCCTTGTTTTTCTTGTGGTTTTAGGCTACACTATAAATTTACAAATGACTCATTACTCACGATTCACGATGCCTGTTTCGCAGTCGAGCATCTACCCAACTATGCCACAGTGCCTATTTGTTGACATTCTACCCCCTTTCCCTCCAATTTCATAAAATTCCATATTACCCGATTGTATTTTCAAATATCCCTGCCAGTGTTATCTGCGAGTAAAAGTGTTGGGTGAAATATAAATAAGTACTTACCCGCGGTGTGTTTGTTAGATGTGTTGACAAAGTCACTTGATTGGTCGATAAGCTGCCCTATCTCTGTTTACATTTTAAATGTTCCTGATTGCATTTCAAGTTCTACATTTTTATCTTTCTTTTCTGTTTACGTTGAGTTTCAACATCGTCTAGGGTATGAGATTTATTCAAATACAGTCCTACCTACCTATCTTTATATAAATAAAAAAACTACTTTAGCCTGAAACAGTAAAAAAAATAACTAGTTGACCATAGTGTTTTATAAATTGTGAACTATTATGTATTCTTTGATGTTGTCTCTTTTTCCTTGAATGATTTGTTTATAATTAGTTCTAGACATGCTACAGCATTACTTATGTGATATCTCCGCTTAATCATAATAACATTGCAAGAGATATAATAATCCCAATATCAAGATTTTCAGACTAGTACAGGTAAAAATCACTCGTATACGAGTGGAGGCTTAATAAAATATACAGGTAAGATAGTACCCACATATCTGCTTGTTAGAATTATCAGTTTCAAACACTGTAAAACATTTCAACTCTCGGGGATATCAGGAGTAAACCTTACTTACTTTACTTTACTTTTACTTTAATTTGTGTGGCTCCGGCTTCTTCCCCAATCCGTGTTGCGCCTTATGGGATTAGAATCTTGGCTCCAATCTTGTCAGCCAGTCCACCGCCTCTGGGGTCGCCTCATGGATATTTCGAAGGTCACCACCAAACCCTTTGAGCCGGCAGTCATGCACTATGTGTCTTATGGTCTGCTCAGCTCCACACTCACAGTCAGGGTTGTTCTTTTTCCCCCATCTCCAGAGCAAGAGGTTGCAGCAACCCTGCTCCGTTCTTTCTCTGTTATGCTGTACCCGTGCCCTTCGAGGCAGATCGTAATCCGGTTCTCAAACTGTTGGGTTCACGATTAATTGTTTGTTTATTACATATTCTGTGGCCCATATTTCTTAGTAAACCTTGAATGTGGATGAATCCATTTTTGAGAAATTGTGACCTTGCTTAAACACTTAATATAAATGGAATCTTATTTTATGAAAATATGATAACCAATAAAAAGTTTGGAAAAATCTTAGTATTAAACTAAACTAACCACTAACTCCTAAATGTACTTTAAAGATTCCCCTCAACTTGGGAAAAATGGACAACATATCGGTGCTTCTGGAGTTTATTTTATAAGATAATCATAATTATGACCACAAGTATTACTGAGATCTCAATAAGATATCAAAATCAATTTTATCTTTGTTGATTTGATGTAATCATGGATCAATCAGAGAGTTTTTAGCCGTCTTTGATAATGGTATAATATTACGATATGATTCACAATGTTTATATATATATATATATATATATATATATATATATATATATATATATATATATATATATATATATATATATATGTATATATATATATATATATATATGTGTATATATATATATATATATATATATATATATATATATATATATATATATATATATATATATATATATATATATATATATATATATATAAAAGCAGTGTTATCTTGATTGTCAACACATAGGAAAGGTGATCAGTCCTCCGCTTCAGGTAGCCAGCCCAGGATAATATTAAATAAATACTTAATAGAGTGAAAATATCACTTATATTTGTTTGACCCCTCCCCCTGGGAATTGAACCTGGGATCTCCAGAACGGTAGCCGAGAGTGCTGACCATTGCAATACAGAGGTGGACAATATAGTTGGTACCTGTGAACATTATAATTAAGTTATATAGTGTTCTTTTAACAAAGTTATTTTGTATATTATACTGTCAATTAATTATGAATTGCTTGTATGTCCAATTGTTGAAACTATTGTATTGACTATGTATATTTTTTCTTTGTTTCAGATGCTGTTCGACAGATTTAAATAACTAACCAGTCTTAAAAAAAAAATTTGCAAATTTTTACTGCGCTATTTTTATAAAATATGAGGGATTTATACATTTTCTTTTTCAACATATCTTAATAATTATCTGTACACCGAACTTAATATTTTACAACACTCAAATGCATAAATACAACATAAAATCAATATAAACATATTGTAGTCTTACATGAGAAAGTGACCAACTTAAATGCTCAGGAGGGCCATTTAAGTCACTTTTGCTTGGGAACGAAATAAAATCGAAATAAACAGTATTTAGTCATTATAACAAGTCAATATATTCTACTTCATTTATTGTTTCGGCATTAACATGTTACAATGATTAAAGTAAACACTTGTTTTTTACCACTTTAGTTTTATTATAGACTACATGTTTCAGAAGTTAAACTTCCATCATTCAGGTCTGTATAATAACTATTATACAGACCTGAATGATGGAAGTTTAACTTCTGAAACATGTAGTCTATAATAAAACTCAAGTGGTAAAAAACAAGTGTTTACTTTAATCATATTATACTTCCAAGTTTAAAATTGCTTTGGGATTATTTTTGGGCCAATATTAAGTTAGTAAGATATCAAATAGTCAATAATCACGTTTTTATAAAAAATGCACTTGGTCACTTTCTCCTGTATGACTACGATATTGCCTTTCGAGTGTCGATTGGATTGTTTTGATATTCAATCATGAAAAACTATTACACCACATTCTTTGTATCGGTACTATCATTTCTGAAACATGTGTAGATAGATTTACACAGGTGTTTTTCGTGATTTCTAAAAACGTATGTCGAACTGGGGTCGCAAACTAACATTTTTATCAAAAACATTTCAAGTGAATTTGTAATAATTATCATACTTATCATCATATCAATCAGTTTAAAAAAAAAATAAGTAGAAAATAAAACTACCTATACTACTCGGCTGTCCAAACTTAAAAACAGTAAGGGACATTTTTTTGTAGTATGTTTTTTTTGCATTTTTGGACTAAGCAGAATCTACTTAGTCCAAAAATGCAAAAAAAACGTACTGCAAAAAAAGTCCCTTACTGTGTTTTCAGTTTGGACAGCCGTAACGATACTGACATAATATATTTTTTTTTTACAAAATTATAATTGTTTTCAAGTTGTGGTTCCGGGGTACGATTGTGAACGTTGAGTCAGTAATCCGTCATTAGAACACTACTCCACCTCAACTATATATCTTTCAAACTTTAAAGCTAAATTGTTCGAAATCTTATAAACCTAGAGGGTAATTCTATTCCCAGTCCTTTCCTTTTCTTCTTTTCCTATCACTGTCATCTCATTTTCTCCTTATCCCATCCTTGTCTCATGTCTCTTCTTATATATAGACTTTTCTTATGCATAGGTGTGAAGAACTGTAATTGGTACTCATGATTTTTTTTTTTGTATTCCTATTTATCATATTTTTTAACTGTTGTTTTTCCTTCCAATAAAATAAAATAAAAATAAAATCAAATAAAAAAACGAGTCGTTAAAGAGCGCTAAGGGTTAATGTATAAATTTGACTGCTTAGGTACGGTCCTTAACACACTTCAAGCGGGAAAGGTATTTCTACTTGGAAAGGGTATTTTTACTTTCTGCGCCAGCCTCAATTCAAAGGCAGAAAAGAAGGAATTATCCAATGTTTTTATATAAATATTATATACCAATCTCTCTGTAACTCTTCTTCTTGGCTACATCTCAGCTTA
Source organism: Brachycentrus maculatus (assembly GCF_059751285.1). Lineage (NCBI taxonomy): Eukaryota > Metazoa > Arthropoda > Insecta > Trichoptera > Brachycentridae > Brachycentrus > Brachycentrus maculatus. Next base: position 1,015,889 of record NW_028281053.1, on the reverse strand, counting down.
TTGTCCTTGTAGACTGGGGTCAGCTCTTCTCGTCCTCAGGTTATAGGTCCTTCTGTCCTGGACAACGTCACCTAGGCCATGCCTTCGAATCATGTTATCTTTCTGCATCATCCATGAATTCCTTGGTCTTAAATCCAACCAATCTCTCTGTACCTATATGTACACAATTATCGAATCATGTGGCCAGCGGTTTGCAGGCGTAGAAAATACCCGTTCAAAATGTGTTAATAACTATGGATTGTTTTTTCATTAGGTCTGAAATCGACACATAAAAAGTCTAATCACCAGTTAATTGTTTATTAATTATTAATAATCCTCCAGTTATTTTAACCAGTAAATAATTGCGCTGAATTGAAAATACAAGTGTTAAACAAGTGATTCGCGTGTGCACAAAGTGGTGAAGATATAGTGACGCACAGCGCTCGGGCAGGTCAGAGCGGCGGGGTTGATGATCAGCGCGGAGTACAATGGCAGGATGGGGATGCTAGAGGACAGGAAGGTGGTTTGGTGACCCGATGCGGCGCGCAGGGCCGGCATGATGGACAGCCAGCTGCCGCCGGGGGGGTCCAGCTCCACGGGGCACCTGTCTTCCACGGGCGTGGCCTTCGCTAGCTCTGGCACAGGTGACTATAAACCCCTTCCCCATACACCATACTGATTCCTGAGTCTTTTTTTCATTTCCCTTCTTTTGTTTCAATCCTGTGGAGTGGTCTGCAGCAACAAATGAAATTTAGGCTCAGACTGAATCGATACAGAATGGTCTAATACTCAAACAGAGCTATCCTAAACTCAGTCTTAATAGTTGCAGGGAGCCCGGAAGGGCTGTCCTTCCATAAAATAGACATATATGTACTCATTGTGCTAAAGTAATGGGTCTGTTTTGCACATTGAAAGCTGACCCACTGCATTTCCAGATCTGATACAGAAGCATCTAGACTTCCTGACAGACCTTCTCTAGCAAAGCAAGATTTTTTTTAGTTTTATGAATTAAGTCGCGAAATTTATATAAAATGTGAAAAAAATAATTGTATTCATGTTTTACTATGAAGTTACATTTAAAAGCTTTCAAAATCACTGTCACTGCCAAAATAAATAATCTGTTTGGCACAGGGCGCATGCACCATTCATTGAGCACTCCCGCCGGCGTGGACTGCGGGGGAGGCAGCTCCGGAGGCCTGTTCCGCACGCCGCCCGCCACCCCCAAGAAAGGCGGCAAGATGCTCGCCGTCAGGGTGCAGATGCTAGATGACTCCATCACCATGTTCCAGGTCCAGGTAAGAAAGACTTGTCCTTTTTACATACAGATATTATATGAAAATTTAAATTTGGCGTTTAATATGTAGGACTTCATTCTAATTTATATACTAACTATTAAAATCATACACGGATTTTTAGAGTCTACTATATTGTATTTTATTATTAAAAACACATAAAAATAACATTTGTGACAGTTGTTTCGCCTTGTTATGGCATTTTCAAACTAATGTCTAATATAAGTTTGAATTCAAATTTCCACGTAAATAAAAATTTAAATGTTTGTTATCTTGATTCTTTAATCTGCTAAATTAATTCACCTAATGCTTTGAAATTTTGACACAACATTTCATTAGAATATGTGCTGAATTTATTAAATTAAATTAAAATTAAAAAGAGAAATATTTGTGTTTTTATTATTTACACACATATTTCAATTTCATACTATTTCTGTGAGCCTAAGCGGCTCATTATTAGAAATAGGTATGAAATTGTGGTAGAGTGGGTTTGAACCGAGAAACCCTGACTTAAGACTACGCGACACTAACCACGGGACTACAATCCCACACTGTAACAACTGTTTTTTTCTATACACCTACAATAAGTTTTGTTTAACACCTTTTACGACCGCAATGGCAGGGCCATCTGTTGAAATTAACAGCAAGATACGCAATACTAAACATGGTTCATGGCAGACAGTGTGCTTCTTGACAGCCACTGTCGTTTTAGATTACATTTTTGTTTAATAGATTTTTGACATTTTCATTGGTTCACGAGCATTGTAAAATGAAATGTATTAGCAATGTGTACTTTCTCTTCTATTTCTTTTCCATTTAACCAGACTGAGCCACTGCAACATGATGCCAAGTACAGCTAGCTATTAATAATAATCGCAATATGCTTTTCTTTTCCACTTACAATCAAGTTTAATTAAATTTTACTATCGAAACGTGGAATGAATGAATGGAGGTCACTGCAGGCTTAATTATTCACAGACAATTATATAACTGGAATGTAGCAGATTGCTTAGAGCGAGTGAACAAATTGGCTATTCAGAAACATTACTCCCGGGTGCAACTCTGCTAACCGGCAAAACTTGTCTTAACCTCATTCGACTTTAAACTCCACTTTGTCATCTGATTTAAGATTTATAGAATGTCAACGAAAATTTAATGTCTCTTTCAAAAATCTTTTTTTATTTATTTATTTATCTTTACATACGCCTGAAAGGCTTTTACATGCACAACATGTATAAGAAAATAATTTAATACTATTACAGCTATATAATGTAACACAAGTATACATTATTTTATAATTTATGTTGTATTTATTTTATATTTTATGTGGTAATATTTGTAATTTCAAAATAATATATTTTTATTTTATCAATTGATTCGGCAGTCACTTTATGGTAAATTGTTTCCATTTTTTTATTTAGTTAAACTCAGTAAATACCAAAAATTCTTAAAATCTACTGTGCTTCACATACGGTGTTTGAAAATGATGCGGAATGCATTGAAATACATCGTCTGTGCAAACTTAAAACACAGTAAGCGACATTTTTTTCGTAGTAGGTTTTTTTGCATTTCTGGACAAAGTAGAATTTACTCAGTGCAAAAATGCAAAAAAAACATACTACAAAAATAAAGGCCCTTACTGTGTTTTGATTTTGGACAGCTGACGTGTCACAGTAGATTTTATAAAAAATAGTGGTATTTACTTACTTACTTACTTATAACCCTTATCCACACCCAATGGTGCATAGGGCACTGCATCGAATTGACGCAGTGTTATCTTGATCATTACTTACATGAAGGCAAGGTGATCACTCTTGCGCATCAGGAACCAGTCCATGGTAATATTAAATAAATAATACAATGTAGAAATCACTAATATTTATTTTCACCCCCCCTGGGAATGGAACCCGGGACCTCCAGCACGGCAGCTAGACACGCTGACCATTACACCACGCAGGCGGACTATTTACTAAGTAAAACTTAATTAAAAATATTTTTTCTAATGTAAATTGACATCTCGTCACGGGTTCTGCCTAGTGAGACAGACGTTCATCAAAAAGAAAACATGTATTGTAAAAAGTAAAAATAAACAAGTAAAAATAAAATCCCATTTTTGTTTGTTAATAAACTGACAAAATTGAATAACATTCCCAACAAACGCAAGTGCTTGAACTTGACAGTACAGTGGCATAATATCGGGGTCACTCCTAGTGACGGTGGCGTTGAAGGTCGGCCGTGTCACGCTCTGCTACCCGCCGCAATGCCACACTCTGCTAAACACTGTTTTTACTATCTCTGCAGACGTATGCCAACATTATCCGATTTCAATTGATATTTTCGTATTTTACACGGGCTGACTTATTATTATGATTTATTCTAATAATTTCTCATTATTGATTTTTAATTAATGTTTGACTTAGTAAATACCACTATTTCTTAAAATCTACTGTGACACGTGTTTTGATGCATTCCGCATCATTTTCGGGTATTTGAAAATGATGCGGAATGCATCGAAACACGTGTCACAGTAGATTTTAAGAAATAGTGGTATTTACTACGTAAAACATTAATCAAAAATGGATAGATTTTACCACAAAGTGACTGCCGAATCAATTAATGAAATTATTTATCATTATTTTGTCCTGTAATGCATACTGTAAATTAATGTGAAATTATGATATTTAATTATTTATAAAAATATTGTATTATTATCAGAAATGTTTCATAATGATAATGCCAATACAAGCATATCGCTCACTCCTTTCAAGAATGTCATAAATAAAAAATCGTCCATTTTCAGTTGTGCATGTTTTCCGAATGTCTAGAAAATGTACTATATCCCACCAAAAGCGACACATTTTTAACATAATATCTACCCGCTACAGGGCAGAAAGTGTTGTTTTTGCATTTTGAAGAAAAGGTATTGTTTGATCATTTTTTTTTAATTTACTAAATATTTTTCAAATGAAGAAAAAACCTTCAGGTTTTACCTAAAAAGATATGTTGCACACTAAAAAGTTCAATAAGTGGCTTGATATTTATTTTTAATACATTGTATTATATTTTTAAACTTTAAAAACGCTCTCCTGAAAAATCAAGTTTTTTGATTTATGACGTTCTTGAAAGGAGTGAGCGATATAATAACTGTTATGCATCTTTTTATAACAACTTCTTTTTTTACAATTTCTGATTGCTAACTCATTATTTTGTTTTTCTTTTATTTTTTGGTTCTCGTCTTGCCTTAATTATTAATGATACAAAAAATCTAGAAATTTTAAAAAAAGTACCAACTATGTTTTTTTTCTGTATAAATAGGTTTATGTTGAATTTCATTAATTGATTCGGCAGTCACATTGTGGTAATATCAAACCATTTTAAATTTAAGTTTTGCTTGGTAAATACCACTATTTCCTTTATAAAATGTACCACAAAGTATCTGCGAAAAAAATTCAAGAAACCACTATTTCCAATTAACTTTTATTTTGCATTTTTTAAACATACTGGCTTCAATAATTTCATTGATTGATTTGATAGCCACTTTGTAGTATTGATCACTTAACACACATGCAACGTTTACTTAACCAGCCTATGACAGGTCATAATCCCTGTAAATACCCAGACTTCCATATTCTTCATTTGTGTTGAGATGTCAATAATATAATAAATAACTCCTTAAGTGGAGATAATCCAGATTTGTGAACAAGTATTTGGACACACTCAAAATGTTGACGATAAAAAATAATTTGCACAAAAGAGGTTGTTTTATGTGATACCTAAAACACATCATGATTCCGTAATGGAACAATACAGTACATTTGTTTAGAGGTATTTTCCACCTTACATACATGAACAATATGTTGTCTGTACTTACTCAATATCAACATATAATATAAAACAATGAATCACAATAAAACAATATGAGTAAAGTATGAATAAAACAATATAGAACAAATGGTTGGGAGGATTTCGTGATAGCATGTTTTAAATTAAGAACAATCATGTTATAAAGAACAAAAATGCAGGAAATGTCTATTTGAGGAATACATAACACAAAACGTGTGACATAAATTTTAACATGAAATTGTACAAAACATTGTTCTTTTACGTCATCACTTTATTTACGCCCAACTCAATTTACGGAGTGTTTTGTTACCTTAAAGCAAAGTGATCAGTCTATCTCTCTCTCTGGTCTCAATCCTGCATTGATTGGTCTGCAGCAACAGATAACATCTCCTTTGCCATTCTAGTCTATTTTCCGAAACCCTCTTCAGCTCTTCATTTGTCGAGCAGCCCATGTCCTCGTATAAGTCGCTTAGATATTCGCGGCGTGGGCGTCCTCTGGCGTTTATTCTCTTATCGTCCCCTCTATTATTATTATTATCAGTCTTATTTATTTATTTCAGCGGAGGGCTGATCACCTTTCCTTCATAGTTAACGATCAAGATAACACTGGGTTTATATGATGCAGTGCCCTATGCACCATTGGGTGCGGATAAGTGTTAGAAGAAGTAGAAGAAATTTATGTACATTACCTACATATCGCTCACTCCTTTCAAGAACGTCATAAATCAAAAAACTTGATTTTTCAGGAGAACGTTTTTAAAGTTTACAAATATAATACAATGTATTAAAAAATAAATATCAAGCCACTTATTGAACTTTTTACTGTGCAACAGATCTTTTTAGGTAAAACCTGGAGGATTTTTCTCCATTTGAAAAATATTAAGTTTATTTAAAAAAATAATTAAACAATACCTTTTCTTCAAAATGTAAAAACAACACTTTCTGCCCTGTAGCGGGTAAAATTTAAGTTAAAAATATGCCGCTTTTGCTGGGATATAGTACATTTTCTGGGCATTCCGAAAACATGTACAACTGAAAATTGTCAATTTTTGATTTATGACGTTCTTGAAAGGAGTGAGCGATATATCTTCTAAAGTTTAGAAGAGAATCTCTTTCAGTATGTCAGTATGTTACAACACAAAATATCGGCTGTTGTTTATGCCTCAATCTAACTGTATTGTTTTGATTGGACACTACTACAATCTATTAGCATAGCACGCATTCATTATTCAATATAAAGTATTTTACAAAGCGTTCCAATACCCCCTGCAAAGATGGCCACTCACATACTCTGTTTATATAGTCACAAGGACGTTTCACTTGGACACTTAAAGAAACAGATAGACTAGACTTAACCTGATTAAACCCGACCTAATGTTTCTGAATACTGACAAAAAAAAATTAATTAATGTTTTACTTAGTAAATACCAGTATTTCTTAAAATCTACTGTGACACGTGTTTCGATGCATTCCGCATCATTTTTAAACTGCGAGATGCATCAAAACACGTGTCACAGTAGATTTTAAGAAATACTGGTATTTACTTAGTAAAACATTAATTAAAAATGGATAGATTTTACCACAAAGTGACTGCCGAATCAATTAATGAAAAAATGAAAAAAATTAATTAACCAATAAAATTTTTCATTTTTATGGAACCTAATCTACTTATCCGCCTCCGTGGAGTAATGGTTAGCGTGTTTAGCTACCATGCCGGAGGTCCCGGACTCGATTCCCAGGGGGGGGTGAAAATAAATATTAGTGATTTTACACTCTTAATATTTATTTAATTATTACCCTGGACTAGTCCCTGAAGCGCACAAGTGATCACCTTGCCTTCATCTAAGTAACGATCAAAACAACACTGTTTCAGTATGATGCAGTGTCCCTTGCACCATTGGGTGCGGATAAGGGTTAGAATGAAAATTAATCCACTTACAAAGACCAGTAAATGTGAATAAGTTATAACATTTAGATAGTATCTCAATATTTGATTTTTTGTTTTATTTGCAAATTTAAATTATAAAACAACGAAAACTTATTTAGTAATCTAGTAATGTTATCACAACCGAATTTTTGAAAATTGGGTCGGAAAATATATTAGAATGCAAGCATAGTTCCGGGTGTTTCTTGGAGTTTTATCAGTCTGGTTAAATGGAAAAGAATGAAAATAAAAACCTTTTTTGTTAGATAAGCGATAAAAATATTAAAAATCTATGAAACAACAATGGAATTGAAAATATGTATTGATGTGACTGGAGGTGCTGGGTTCGAATCCCAAAGGGGTTAAAATAAATATGTATTTTTTCACTCTACTACACTCAGACCTCGCTTTGCGTCATTTCACTTTGCGTTGTTTCAAAGTTTTACTTTTGTTTTGTTATGCAAATATTTTTTTTAACATTTAAAGACTGAATGAAGAATACGGTAACCTATCTTTGATGTTTATATGATTTTTCAATGGAAAATAGCAATTCACTTTGCGTTGTTTCAATTTCGCGCCGCGATATTTTGGAACGTATCTACGACGCAAAGTGAGGTCTTAGTGTATTCACATAATGCGAATAATGGTTTTAGGCATGCTTAGATATAATTTTATGTTAGAAATGGATTTTGTATGTGAATTTAAATACTATATATGTATATTATTTTGAGAAATAAAAAGACTTTGTTTTTTGATCCACTCACATTTTGATTAACAACCAACTAGTTTCGGCAACAACCTGTTGCCCTCTTCAGGGTTTAATTTATGACATAAATTTAGTCATAAATTAAACCCTGAAGAGGGGCAACAGGTTGTTGCCGAAACTAGTTGGTTGTAATAAAAATGTGAGTGAATCAAAAAACAAAGTCTTTTTATTTCTCAAAATAATATATCAATATGATCCACAAAGTTAATGCTTTCAATATTAAAAACACATTATTTTTTTAACATCTCATCAAAGATGAAGAAGAATATGGAAGTCTGGGCATTTACGGGGCTGACGACCGTCATAGGCTGGTTTAAGTGATCACTTTACACACATGTAACATTCACCAATTCTACCCATTATTGACAACCACACTACTCAAATTCTTAGAAGTTCTATGTATATGAACCAATTTAGAAACCTTGTTCTTGAATCAATAGAACTTCACTAGAGACATCTATTGGTGAGATGTAAAGAAGCTTTTTACTAAGCAGAAACTCTTATATTAGTATGTGAGGTCCGAATCCTGGATTATAATCACACACATGAGAAACGCCAGAAAATACCATTTTCATTTTTATTATTGAGCTTATAATTAGGATTCAGACCTCACATACTAATATAAGAGTTTCTGTTTAGTAAAAAGCTTCTTTATATCTCACCAATAGATGTCTCTAGTGAAGTTCTAGTGATTCAAGAACAAGGTTTCTAAATTGGTTCATATATATAGAACTTCCAAGAATTTGAGTAGTGTGGTTGTCAATAATGGGTAGAATTGGTGAATGTTACACGTGTGTAAAGTGATCACTTAAACCAGCCTATGACGGTCGTCAGCCCCGTAAATGCCCAGATATCTATATTCTTCTTCATCTTTGATGAGATGTTAAAAAATAATATGAAAATAACTCCTGTAATTGGAGATAATCCAGATTTTGTGAACAAGTATTTGGACACACTCAAAATGTTGTATTCAAAACACTATATATGTAGTTGAATCTGGATGATGTTGAGTCTGATGATGGCTGAAAAAATTATAAAGTTGTTATTTTATTCTATAAATATTAAAACATAAAAATAAAAATATTGAATTACACAATAATTGAGAGTGTCGGAGAGCAAAGTGTTGACTTCGGCCCCTTTGGGCTAATTGGACACCCACCCAATTGAGCCAGAAGAACAATGGGCAGGGCGTTATTGTGCGCTCCATCTCGCCGCCACTGCCAGCATACTAATAATGGACGTCTGTCAATTGCTAAATTCATTATGGGCTCTCTGACGGACGGTTGGCAAAGTACTTTATGCTAATTTGCCGAGCAACTGTTGTTCTATCAAATTTAATTGATGCTCGGCTAATGTATTTTTGATTTGAATATTTTTGTTTATGTGTGCTGTTAATTAATTGCGATGGTTAGTTTGTATTACTCTTATATTAGATTAGGGATATGAGATGAATTAATCACAGATTTTGTATCTATCTTAAATAATTTTACAAGATTTTTTAATTTTGTGAATTAAATGATTATATATCTTCTTTTTAATTCAATTATATAATTTAATGTGTATATACACATATATATATATATATATATATATATATATATATATATATATATATATATATATATATATATATATATATATATATATATATATTGAATTTTTTTTTTTAAAACCCTTATCCATACCCAATGGTGCATAGGGCACTGCAGCATCGTAACGACGCAATGTTATCTTGATAGTTAATTGCATGAAGGCAAAGTGATCCCTGCGCTTCTTGTACCAGTCTGATATAGTATAAACATTATTTTTATAATAAATAATCATAAAGTCTACTCTTCTTCTTCTTCTTCTAACCCTTATTCGCACCCAATGGTGCATAGGGCACTTCGTCGTATAGAAGCAGTGTTATCTTGATCCTTAAATACACGAAGGAAAAGTGATTACCCTTCCTCTTCAGGTACTAGACCAGGGTCATATTAAATCAATATTAGACTGAAAAATCGCTAATATTTGTTTAAAGTCGACTAATTCATGTAAATTGATTACAATCTTAAATTCTGTCTGCAAAATAGTTTGTATCGTGAACTTCCGGTAAATCATGAGTTTACCTTCCATACATTTCAAAATATTAATAAAATACCATTTACATATTGACAAATAAATCCCGACCACTGTAGCAAAAAAGGGTTTCAGTATTTATTTTTTTACTTGTTTCAGGCAAAGGCATTGGGAAGAGTCCTGTTTGATCAAGTCTGTCGGCAGCTGCACTTATTGGAGTCTGATTACTTTGGGCTGGAGTACCAGGAACTTGGTGGAGCCAAGGTAACTATAATATAATTTAAATGTAACTTTGTTTTAAAATCACTATAAATATTTTATTATAACTTTATTATAATGTCTACCGGTTTCCAAGCTAACCGCTTCTTTATCAAGACTGATTAATACTAAAACACTATCTACTAAACAATATTCAAAATATTTTGACGGTTAGGGAAAGAAGCTTAGGTAGATCTCATGTGGCTTTATTTTTTTGTGTTGATTGGCAGTTACAGTCAAAAGGGATCAGGGATGATGAGCGATTGGAAACATATTTAATAATGGACTTTTAGCAAAATCATTTACTTGTGTATTTATTAGCTGTAAATTATTATTAATTGCCTTTTTAATTTATAATATTTCTGATTAATCTAATTTAAGTCCTCTTTTGCATGTGTGTAATATATTTAGACCTTTATTTTTATCAAATGAGTGATTATTTTCTATTAAGTGATTGGCAAATTCAGAATTTGCATTATTCTGAATTTGCCAATCACTTCATAGAAAATTATCACACATTTGATAAAAATCAAGGACTTATAATCTATTACAAACATGCAACACAGGATTTAAATTAGATTACTTGGAAATATTAGAAACTAAACAAGCAATTAATAATAACTTTCGACTAAAAAAACACAAGTAAACGATTTTTCTAAAAGTCCGTTACTAAATATGTTTCCATTCATTCAACACACCTGATCCCTTTTGACCATAACTGCTAATCAACACAAAAATAAAGACACTTGAGATCTACCCAAGTTCTTTTGTTTAACGACCAAAATATTTAGAATTTTTAAGTAGATAGTGTTTTAGTATTAATCAGTCTTGAAAAAGAAGAGGTTAGCTTCGAAACCGGTAGACATTGTAATTGAGTTGTAATAAAATATTTATAGTGATTTTAAAACAAAGTTACATTTTAATTATAAAATGGAAAATCACAAACTTAGTGCTTCAAATATAAATTATATTCAAATCTATTGATTATGAAACGCAAATTTGGCAATAAATTAGGTAATATACATAGTTTTAATAAATAATTTATATGCGGTAGTGTCCCGAAAACTTGGCCTAATATGGACCAAAGGGTGGCCGAGTTTGTGATAATGCCGGGTTATCGGGAATGTGGTTAAAAAATAATAAGTTTAAGTTATTCTTTAAGTTATATTTTAATTATAAAATGGAAAATCACAAAGTTATTACTACAAATATAAATTCATTTTATTAGTTTCAAAAGTGTTAAAAATCTATTAATTTTGTAATATTTCAAGAACTTCACGTAACCATCAGCTCTAGATACGAAAATTGTGTTTGTTTCAGTACTGGCTGGATCTGGAGAAGCCCGTGTGCAGGCAGGTGGGCCTGTCGCTGGTGGACCCGCTGCTGCGCTTCTGCGTGAAGTTCTACACGCCCGACCCGGCGCAGCTGGAGGAGGAATTCACCCGCTACCTGTTCTGCCTGCAGATCAAGCGGGACCTCGCGCACGGCTGCATCCAGTGCAACGAGAACACCTCCGCGCTCATGGCCAGCTACATCGTGCAAGGTGGGTCGTGAGACATGCCTTTATGTTACCCTCTGATAGGAGGCCTAGACGGCTGTCCAAACTTAAAACACAGTAAGGGACATTTTTGTAGGTAGTATGTTTTTTTGCATTTTTGAATTAAGCAGAATCTACTTAGCAAACTAAAAATGCAAATAAAAACATGCTGCCAAAAAAATGTCCCTTACTGTGTTTAGAGCTTCTGCATCGGATCAGAAAAAGTATCAGAAAGATTTCAATGTATGCATGACAAACAATAGTCATGCGGCTAGTTGACGCGCGTACACTATCACTAAGTCAGTTCATACAGACCTTTGCAGGGAGATGCACATCTCATGTTCAAAAGGAATAAGCTTAATACTTCACCAATCACTCAACTGATGTTGTACCAATTGGCCATACTTTACGAATGTATCGAAAACCTTAGTGGTATGCGGAAGGATGTAAGACCATTGCATATATGCAGGTTTCAAGAATTAATGTAATATGAATGTCCGATCCGATTTAAGAATCGCTTTGCCTTTATATGAATAATGATCTAGTTAACATCGTGTTGATTTGACTCATGCACTTATGTACACATGCACTGAGGTGCCCTATGCACCATTAGGTGCGAATAGGGGTCAAATAAAGATAGAAAGCTTAGTTAACTACTATAGAAGATTAGATATAAGATGTATATTAAAATTTCTCAAAAAAAAAAAAAATATTAATTTACACATATTTGGAGTTTTTGTTTCTAATAATACCTTGTCGTGCATTGAACAGCCGAATGCGGTGATTTCGTACCGGAAGACTACCCTGACCACACCTACCTGAGCAGCTACAAGTTCTTCCCGCTACAAGATGCTGATCTGGAGAGAAGAATCATGGAGAATCACAAAAAGCACATGTAAGTCGTGCAACACTTAATGACCACTTAATCTGATATCATACATGATAAAAACAGTGAAGGACATTGGTACCATAAACCAAGCTAGGACACAAAATGCCGAACCCTCTTCTAGTGGAATATCTGCTGGTTCTTCTAACGGAAGATCTGCTGACGACAGTCAACAGTCCGGCTTCTCCTGAGGAGTGCAACGTGGTTTTCTGCCAACAATAAGCAAATGCTTTGTAGTTCTTGATTGGCCTACACTAGTTTATCCTTCCTTTTCCCAAGACAGATTAAAATAAAACATTTTTTTTAGTTAGAAGTTAAGAAGAAACAAAAATCCACTTAATGATTTATAAACCTGGTACATGACAAGCAAGGTAAATAATAAATGCAATCCCCATTTAGAAAAAAATACAAATCTAATGAGCATAAACCTACACCTAACAATTCTTGAATCATAATAACACATCTTCTGCTAACAACACACTGAACAGGTTCTATCTGCATATTTATATATTGTGTTTCCTTTATTTTTAGTATTTAAATTTATCATATTATTTTATATAAAAGTTTTTGTTTTTTTTTCTAGAGGACAAAGCCCAGCCGAAGCAGATCTAAATCTTTTGGAAACTGCAAGAAGATGTGAATTGTATGGTAAGTCTAAGCCTCTTCTTCTTCTGTGGTCTCAAACTTGTGGACTGCCAATCTAAATAAATACAAGTTTATAAATCCACTACCAAATTTTCTAGAAGTACCCCGGTGTAGGCAGTCCAGGGTGATATTAAGTAAATATTATAGTGAAAAAAATCAATTTTATTTATTTGACCCTCCTGGGAATCAAACCCGGGACCTCCAGTACGGTAGCCGAACTTGCTGACCATAAGACTGTGGAGGCGGACATTAGATTGCTTATGATTACTGATTGGTTATCTTTTGGTCACTGATTGGTCCTCTGCCGCAGGTATGAAGATGCACCCGGCCAAGGACCACGAAGGAGTCCCCCTGAACATTGCGGTGGCGCACATGGGCATCGTGGTGTTCCAGCAGCTCACCAGGATCAACACCTTCAGCTGGGCCAAGATCCGCAAAATCTCCTTCAAGAGGAAGCGCTTCCTTATCAAGCTGCATCCTGAGGGATACGTAAGTTCTTGCGCAACCTTTCTTTTTAACCCTTTAAGGCCGGATGGTATCAGTATGGCTGACCTCGGTGGGCCGTATTTTATTTTTATGAAAATAAAACCTAATTGAATTATCTTAATTTTTCAAAATATATTCCAAGAATGTTCTAAAGATTTGCCAAATACATATGTAGAATGTATGTGCTGCCAGAAAAAACACGACGTTAACTTTTATAATTGTCAGAGTAGGATTGTCAGAGACGGGCGCCGTGGCGTAGTTGGGTAGACGCTCGACTGCGAAACTGGCGTCGCGGGTTCGATTCTCGCCACTTGCAAAATGAGTTCTCAATTGAAGGTTTATTATTAATTGGTCTGGGTATTTTTAATGTATTTTTCACATTTACATTCCCTATCCTGACCATCCTACCTGTAGACAAGCATCTAAAATAGACACTTTGCGGGTTATTACATTTAAAAAAATGGTGTTAAAACCAAACCCGAACAGAAAACACGCTTTATTAACCAAAAACAATTTCTTTGCATAATTTACTATAATAATAACTTATAATTCATGGACAGTAACTTATATAAAAACTCGGAAAATAATTTTGTTTTACATTTTCTAATAATTTTTTAACTTAGTTCATAAAATAAAATTGCTGCGCAAGAGAGGTCTGTCAGGAAGCCTAGATGCTTCTTTATCAGATCTGTGTATGCGGTTGGGAGAGCTTTCAATGTGCAGTGGAAATGACTTGCTAAGCTAAGTTTTGTACTTTATTATTTATCAAAAATTAATAATGAAATGATTTCCAGGGCTATTACAAGGACTTGGTAGAGTTTTTCTTTGAAGGACGAAACGAGTGCAAGAACTTCTGGAAGAAGTGCGTAGAGAATCACAGCTTCTTCCGGTGCACAACCGTCAAACGAATGCCGCGACATCGGACCAGAGTGCTCTCCCGAGGATCTTCATTCCGGTAAGCTGAAATACTGCTCTCTTATTAGGTCTAGCCATACTTGATTGTCTCACATTCGCGGTCCTTATTAACACTTGTGTATGTGGATATGTTGGGCCGATTGCCTGTTGTATTTTTTGCTGAAATTGAGATTATTATTATATATTATTATATTGGTTCTGCCAATACATATTAGCATAAGTTTATTTCAGGCCTCCAATTGTTTACTATATATCCTCCAATAGTTTACTTTTATTCTGTCCCGGGATATGTTATGCAGAGTGACTGTAATTAGATATCAAATATAAGTAAACCAGCTTTATGTTCTCAGAATATGCTAAATGATTTAACGAGAAAGTTTACAATCATACTACATTTAAATAATCATGTACACACTATTATATATGTGAATACATTTTTTTTTTAAATCATATATATCAAAGAAAACAAAGATTTTATTTCAAAATTTAGATATTAAAAAATGGCCCGATGTAGAAAAGCTCAGTCATATGAGAAATTAGAATTATGAACTCTTCCTTAAATATTTCTTACAAAATTATCAATGTATTATCGTGTACCAATGTTACAGGGTGGCATTTTCCTCGCATGTTTCACTACATAATGTGTTTTTCGCTATTTGTTTCAGTTTTTTCAGAAAAAAATTGTGTTTTTAATTACCATTATATCAATATTCTGGTTAATTTTTATGTTTATTCAATAACAGTTTTTATAAAAACATATATACACTGATTTATAAATATACATTTAAAACCTCAATTATTTAGATTTATGCTTTTTTTTTAAAACCTCAATTATTTAGATTTATGCTTTTTTTTAAAACCTCAATTATTTAGATTTATGCTTTTTTTTAAAACCTCAATTATTTAGATTTATGCTTTTTTTTAAAACCTCAATTATTTAGATTTATGCTTTTTTTTAAAACCTCAATTATTTAGATTTATGTTTTTTTTTAAAACCTCAATTATTTAGATTTATGCTTTTTTTTAAAACCTCAATTATTTAGATTTATGCTTTTTTTTAAAACCTCAATTATTTAGATTTATGCTTTTTTTTTTAAAACCTCAATTATTTAGATTTATGTTTTTTTTTAAAACCTCAATTATTTAGATTTATGCTTTTTTTTAAAACCTCAACTATTTAGATTTATGCTTTTTTTTAAAACATCATTTTAAAAAAATATTACTTTTTTTTTTAAATTCTAAGTTTGTAGTTTCCTTTAAAGTATTTAACGATTTTTTATTATAAATAACATTAAAACAAAAAATCACTGTTTCACTTTCTAACAATAAAGTTTTTTTTGTCAAACAGGTATAGTGGAAGAACACAGAAGCAGATTGTGGAATTTGTGCGGGAAAACTATGTAAAGAGACAGACCTTCCAGAGGTGAGTTGTAGCCGTCTTTATCTAGTCTTACGTTCATCTAATTAGTTTTAGCTTGTGATTAATCGGTTTATTAATTTTATAAGTTTGTTTTGTATTATTTGGTATTATGCAAGTCCCGCTTCTTTGTATGATTTCATAGTAATTTTAGTATTGAATTTAAGCCGAAAAGGGCTACACCAAACTTGAATAAAACGGTTAAATTACATACTATCAGTTATACATACTTAGTTAACAGGAAAATTAATTAAAGGAAATATTACTTATAGAATTCTTTTACAAAGCTATTCAACAGTTGAATTTAAATTTCTCTCATTTTCTGTAATGCGAATATCTGAAACGTGTACACTGCGACATAACCTCCCAGCTCGACCGCCAAAATACACTGTCATTGGTATATCAACGGGCTGCGCTTTTGGTAAAATATACCAGAGTTGATGCATCGATTCTCAACACTCTAACGGTTAATACTTCCAATTTCTTTTCGTATACTATACACGTCGGTGAGCATTTAAAAAACCATGTGCTGTCTTTGTGCGTTGCTAGATAGTGGGATAAAAAACATGCAAATTACGAGGTTGATCATAATAAAGCCACATTCACACTGGGGCCATTATTAGAAAACCAACTATTATTACTACTGTAAATCACATTCAATACAATACATACTGCGCTCGGTAGTCATGCTAAAGTCATGATATATGTGTGGGTATTGATAATATTATAGTCATAAATCTCATTTGAAAAAAGTACTAGCGATATCTGTCAAGTGTGCAATAAGCGGCTAGTACTCACCAATCAATGCGCTAACGGGAATTGTAAATATGGATATATATATGAGTTATTTATGTGTTTTTACGTAAAACAGATAGAAAATTTTGGCATGTTAATAAAAATGAGTAGTTGTGACTTTTAGTACCTATTGCGTGATCCCGTATACAGCCATGTGATAATTTAAAAGCTTTTTAAATACATATGATTATAGTTTTGCTGGATGTAAAAAACCTTGTATTTTTAATTATTGTATTTTTTATCACAATACATGATTTTCAATTTTGTAGTAAAGGTTGATTATGTTTAGCTCGTTGAATATCCATTTTAAAGTGCATCTTCACACGCTGATTGAAAGTTTAGTTTTTGTTTTGTTCATCATTCATTCATTGTTTATGTTTTCGACGAATTTATTTACATCATTTCGCTTCGGTTGTGCCTAGGGACAAGCGACTCAGGATGGTTTTCATATTGGAAGGCAATTTTGTTCAACCGACCTCTGAAGGTTGAATGTAGAGCACTGAATCTGAGGGCTGGTATCAATCTGTAATTGAAAAACACATTGACGCTGAACTTAAATAACTGTAGCCACTTTTCTATTATCATTTACGGTTAATGTGTTCCATTGCAATATTTCAAATTGGAGTTTTACAATTTATTTCATATAACATCGTAGGATAATCACTATAATTAGGTAACTTTGAAATTCATGTTTCAAATATCTTATGTTTCTAGTTTTCTGGTCTGTATGTGTCAAATATATATATATATACTACAATCCATTGAAATCATCAAGAATCTTTATGTTTTTTTTTTTTTTATATTATGAAAATTCAAAAACTTATTTACCAAACTGCTTATATTTTAATTACAGTCTTATATTTCAATTTCCCAACAAAGCTTATTTAAGAATTACCAGTTGTAGTAATCAAATAAGATGTATAAATAAGAGTTTTAGTTTTAATTTATGCAGTGAAAAGCTTGATAATGTGAAATTGAAGGAACCAAAATTAAAAAATATTTCAAACAAACAAATTTGATAAATGAAATTCTTTAAACTGGTTTCTATATGAAAAAATGGCAATCTTTCTAAATTAATTTTTATTTTTGTTAACAAAAAATTGAAAATTAAGTCAATCATTATGAAAATATATTAAAAATAAACAATCTTAAAAAAATCAAATAAATTGACTATAAAAAACTGTTGGAAGACCCGATAATTTTTTTTTTGCCAAAATTATTATACTTTGTTCAAATAAATTAACTTTTACTGTAACGGTCCACCGAAAATGATTTGAATGTTTTTTTTTTCAATAAATTTTTATCTTGTGTGTAAATTTTAATATGGTATTGAAAATGGTGCACTTTGTTTAAATTCATATTGCCACGTCACCTTTTTAGCGGTTTTCGGTTAAACGCTGCACAGTGTGTTTTATTAATTAATACCTGTAGATCAACTACTGCCGGTCCGTTAACTATGATGTACACTTGCGTGAGTAAATGAAGGATAAAACAAAAAGTAAGCAAATTATATTACGTATTTGCAAAGTGAGAATATTGGTAACAAAATTTAAATTTCCAAGCATTACATCCCTATGTGACCTTGCTTGTCAAATAATATGAAAACTAGTCTATGGTGAAATCCATAGATGTTTTATTAAAATAGATATTTGGATTCTTTTACATTATTATAATAACTTCTATGGATTTAACTAGACTGATTTTTCATAATTTTTGAGGTTAGGGACATATTAGATTTCCAAGCAGAATTGTTTGAAAATGTTTTATTTGGAGATAGCTATGTGGATGGATTCAATGGATAAAGTTTGATATGCAGAAATGCTTCTTTGAGAAATATAATTAGAAATTCTTCACACAATATTGATAGTTTTTAAATATATATTTCACTCCTAGATCCCAGAATCTGGAGTGCATGACTGGTCACCCTCATTAATTAATGATCAAACTAACAGCTCTGACCTGATGTAGTGACTAATGTACCATCTGGGTGTGGATAAGGATCAAAGACAATCCATTTTGATTAAGTGGACATGTCTATGCATTTGCTACCAATACGCTTAAATGATTTAAAAAGGGAATTTGTCTACTGTTAAATAAATCAGATCTATTTGAAATATTGCATTGTGTTATAAAAAAACTGTTAAATCGAATACTAATGAAATATTTAAATCAAATACTGATTTTTAGGGTCTACTAAGTTGTATATTTTATTTTCATAAAACATTTTTAAAAAATTGACAATTGTTTCGCCTTGATAATGCCCTAACAAGTCGAAACTATATTCACAAATGTTTGTATTATTTCTATGTTTTTTTAAAAATAAAATGTACAACTTAGTAGAATCTAAAAATCCGTATTTGATTTTAATATTTAAAATATAAATTTTGAAGTTCTACAAATTAAACGCCAAATCAATAAATAAATCGAATAGTATTTATTTTTAAGTTACAATTTTCTTAGTTTACCATCGTCAAAATGTTTTATTTTTATTTTTTGTCTCGTAATTTTCAATCCATCATTCTTCCATTTTTAAATTGTTGGATCACATTGTCTTTTGATTTATCCTAATGTTGTCAGGGTTGTCCACGAACCTTGTTCATCTCCCCCGTCATCTTCACAACACTTCACATTCTGTCCATACCTCTAATGCATGTGTGTCATTCGATTTGCATTCTTAACACGTCTTACTTTGGTGAAACACGTCTTATTTCCTTTTTATTTTGTAGGCTGACTAAACACGTCGTAAAAAATAAACAAGTCCCGATCGATGTTGTAGATTTTTGTATGTTTCTACACATGAGATAAGCTAAGTTAACCGAGAAAATGATTTGTTTTTTTTTATAATAAAATATATATATAATTCAGGCATCCTTCGTTCCACAGAAGGGCTTACGGTGAAACCGAAATTCTTTTTATGTAAAAGGGTTTCATATAATCGGAAATAAACTCACTTACCTACATTTTGCGGCTAGTAAATTCTGTTTTCTGTTGATTGTTTTTGAGAATCCAATATTTTTTTAATGTGTCAAAATTCCTCATTAGTTATAATGAGAGAGTGCTCGACTCAATGAAGTATTGGATCATCCCAAAAATATTCCGCTTATGATTTCAAATATTGATAAGTAAAATTAATAAACTTTGATTAACAATGGTTAGTATCAGTCAAAATTAAAACATTTTTTAAAAAAAAATTAAAATTTTGTTAGTTTTCAAATTTACTTTTAACTCATTTATGACAGAGAATTGACAAATTGTTATAAACCTAGCCGGTTCCTATTCTTAAGCGAGAATTTTGTAATTTGGGCTGTCATCGTGACTCTTTGTGATCTCCAATTTAAACTAAAGTACTAGTCGCAAGCTGTGGTATCACGCACCATCAAATTATTTATTTTACTATCGGCAATATCAAATTGGCTACCTTTACACATATGTATGGTACTTTACCCCACGATTAGTAATATTGCGCAAAAAAATGATTAGCGTGTAAAGTGTGTATGGGATCCTTTTTTTCTGTCTCTCACAGTTTTTCCTGTGCGATAGCATGCACACTTTTTTTTTAAATAAAAATTTTGAAATACTAGAAATATTTGTGTTTTTTATTATTTACAAAAATACTTCAATTTCATACTATTTCTGTGAGCCTAAGCGGCTCATTATTAGAAATAGGTATCAAATTGTGGTAGATCTCATCCGAACTGAAAACCTCTGACTCTAGAGTTTGCGACCACTAACCGCGAGACCACAATCCGACACATTATGTTTTTCTCGGATGAAAATTTTTAGTGTGTTCTTATATTTCAAAACTAAAAATGCTTTTCGAAACTTTTAAAGCAAAACTGTATATTATTATTTTCCACGTCCCTTGATAAGTACAAACTTTTCCTGCGCAATGCAGCAAATCGTGCAGTAAGCCATTTATGTGTAAAGGGAGCTAGAAATAAATAGGTGTCGTTCCCGTGAACGGAGGTTATCTTTGGCGTGGGATTAGTTATGCGGAGCGAGGGATGCCAGGTCAGGTTGGTGTGCAAGTGCAGAGAGTGAGAGCCGTCCCGTTGTCGCTTGTCCGCAGGTCGCAGTCCTTCCGCGTGAGCCGCTCCCTCCGCTCCAGCCGGGCCAACGTCAGCTCTGGCTCTGCCAATCTGGTCTCCAACCCCAGCGTATCCGCACACCCCTTGCTGCCACTGCCTCCCGGATCCAACGGTTTGTCTCTCTCTCTCTCTCTCTCTCTCTCTCTCAATCTCTCTTCTCTATCCCACTCGCCTCCTTCTTGCCCTTCCCTTTCTTCACTTCTCTATTCTTTTCTTTATTTTTGTTTTCTCTTTGTTTTGTGTTAAAACCAGATATAAAAATGGAGAGCGGTTTGTTTGCTTCTGTTAGCAACCGCCGCAAAACTTTACTATATAATTGTACCAATGAATATCAGTAAATAATACCATTATTATCTCTATGGAAAAAAAACTTTTGAAATGTATTTTATTGACCTATTTATTTTTTGATGCAATATAATTTTTTAACCTAAAAAATACACAATTATTAGTCAAAATATATTACATTCTACTCAATCACTTATTGTGGTTATCTGTAATGAAATCTTGATTGTAAAAATTCTCAGCATTTATATATTAATATGGTCTTAGATACATGCTGAACTAAAAATTATTTTCTCAACATTCCTTCTTTGTTTTTATACATCCCACATGTTTAAATGTTGACGTTCTCCTATTGGTGTTCAAAACCCGTCTAAAGAGAGACTATTCATGATCATTTAAAAGTAATGGTCACTTCCTACATTGTATTTTGCACAATCTTTTTTTTTTTCATTAAAATGATAAAATTAAAAAAGGTTAAATTTAGATTATTATTTTCATTTAAAAATCAACAAATATTTTAAAAATAATATGATTAAATATTGTTGTTTATTTTTATTATTGTGTATATTTATTTTCCCTCTTTTCTCTATATTCAATTTTTTTATAATTATATTGTTTTATTAAAGTTTATTTTTTGTTGCTGAATGCCAAAAGTTATATTTACAAAATGGATATTTTTTCTTTTGATTATATTTTTTTTGTAGTACTATTTTGAGTAATAATTTCTTATTGCCTTTTAGATATTTTGCATACTTATTTTTAGATCCGGATGAATTATTATGTGTTTTTAAGAGTGTCGCGTATGCGATCTTTAATAAGTTGTGTTTGGATTTGCTAGCAATCTCCCTGGAATGGGACCAGCAACCTCAGTATCTGGAGGCTTCTCTGATGATGAAGGGCTACACGGGGGAGGCAGCCAAGGAGGTGCTCGGGAGGAGGAGGTCGGAGGGGGCGCCTCGTCGCCTGCCCGCTACTCCTACGAGCTCTGCTGTCATGAAAGACCAGGTCAGTTCCCATAAGGGCCGGGTTGAGACTTATAATGACCAATCAAAATTCAAGACAGTTCATATAAATATCAAGTCAGTTCTTCAGATTTTCTTCAGAGACCCGGTCGGTTCCTATACAGACAAGATTATTCCTATAAAGACTAAGACAGTTCCCATACAAATCTGCTGCCTTTCAACTGCATAGCGCTTATGACGTATTCTTTCCGCAGGTTACCGGATTAGTGACCCACGCGGAGGTCAACCATCACCCTATGGAGGATGCGTCTCCTCAGCATCGGATGACGACACCGCTGGTGAGTACACCTGCGCATAACGCAAATCAGATATCACCATACAGTACGGAGCATATCTGACACCGTTTCGGTTGCAGGCTTCTCCGGAGAGTACGTGGAGCCAATCGACATCTCTGCACAGCACCAACGTTCCAGAAGCTGCTCCGCCTCAGGAGGATGCCGACCCCCCGCCGCCGGCCCCCTCAGGTCCTGCCCCCACGTCCCGCCCCCCTGCTGCCCCCCCCACCCCTCCCACTCCGGGCGCTGGCCGCCACTGTAGGGGCCGCAGCGCCTCCTGCCGCGACCTGCACGACTTCAGCTTCGACGAGACGGGGCAGGCCAAGCGGCGCCGGCGGCCGCGCGCCGCCTCCTCGCTGCACTCGTCGCGCCTGCCCGAGGAGGGCTTCCTGCCCTTCCGCATCGACTCGCCCGTCACGCGCTACGACGACTCGCGCCGCATCCTGGCCAGCGCGTCCGCGTCGCGCCACGCCTCCGTGGACCTGGAGCGCGAGGCGCTGCTGGCGCTGCGGAAGGTGTTCTCCTCCAGCTACCCGGGCACGCTGCGCTGCCGGCGCCGCGACCCCTTCCCGCCGCTGGAGCTCGGCGCCTCGCAGGACGACATCTCGCACGACAGCTACGAGCTCATCGAGCGCTCCGACGACGAGTGCTTTGAGGGAGGTATCTACGATAGGTATAAGGATTCCCACATTAATACTCGATCTTGTTCTCTAGATTCCGGTAATTATATCCCTTCCGACGACGATAATTCCGGCTCGCATTTGGGTTCCGATTACGAGACCCAGCATCACCACCACGTTCCCAAGTCTAGAGTTATCAGTTATGTTAAGTATAAGAGCGTTAATGATATTCAATTCGATCCGTTCCTTATGGACGATCCTAGAGATTTACCCCGCGAAAAAATGTGCGTCAGATCCGACGGTAGTTTCTATAAAGAAATCAAAAGGACGATGGGCTCTCGCGGCTCCAGCCAGGAGTCCAAAAGCGATATTTACGATTCCAAAATATCCAAGAGTAGCGATTCCAGTAAAAAGTCTAAAGATAGCGTTTATCATACGGATAGTAAAAAGTCGAGGGAAACCTTGAAGAGCAAAAGCAGGTCAGGTTCGCGTACTTCTAGTCAAGAATCCAAATCCGACTATCACGAATTTAAGAAAAGCGATTATATCACGATTGAAACCGAGAAACGCAAAAGTACCCCGAATATTTACGACATGAATATTAAAAGTTTACCTCCCGTACCCGTTTCCCGTACGTCTAGTCAGGAATCAAAGAGTGAGTATTATGACACACAACCCGCTTTCCACGTTGTCGAAGCCAAATCTCCCGACGATGTCAAATCTCGAGCTGCCAAGTCTCACGAAGATCTCATGGTGGAATTGAATACCAAATGTGCCAAATCCAATTTCTACGATGTTCAAAACCCTTACTCCACCTTTCCCAGCAACGTAAGGCACAAGGAACCTTCCCACGTTCATTCCATTAGTCTACAGAATGTGGAAACCGAACTAAATCTACGCACCTATGCCAAGATAGCCCAAGAAAAGCTTTCCCCATCTGAGGTGGTCGCGTCACCCAAACAATCCGATACCAAATATCAAACGATGACGCATATTTGGCCGGAGCAAATAGCGGGAATAAACACCGAGATAGACAATAGAGCCGCTAAAGTTATGGCGTATCAGAGACAGAGGTCCTCCGATTCTGAAAATATATTCAGTTTCGATAAAGAGAAAATAGAATCCTTAACAGGCTCCCATAGAGATAACGGTCTCATGGTGATGACGGACTCTTCCAAAGACTCCGACGTACCCTTTCCCAGCAAACTACCCGCAATGGACAGCATAGAGTATGCCAAATCCAGATCTCATCCCTCCATGCTGCAATCGGAATTCGATAAAACTAACAATGGCGATTTGCTATTTGGCAAACTCGGCTCCAAAAAGGATACGAGGAAGGAAGAACTCATCGCAAAGACGCATTTTGACGAGTATAATCCCAAAGTCATTCTGGATACGAGTTCGAGCAGTCGCATATGCGATGCGCAGATGACCTACACCCACGCCACTGTCGAAAGGACCAAGAGCGACCCCAACAGCTTGGCTAACCGCCAGAGACTGTGCTCCACTTCTCGCCGCCACGTCTTGATGCACCAGAAATCCATCGACCTAACCCCGGCAGATTCCAGCGACGAAGAGTACATTTTCAGGCAGATCCCGAGCGCTCCGCCCTTGTCCTACAAGTTCAGCCATTTCGAAATGCCGCCTGAAGGTGGCAGACCTTCCGGAGAAATCTTAAAAACCGGCTTCGATCTACCTAAAAATTACTTCAAGGAGTTTGACGATTTAAAAGCCGGTTTCAATAAGGATTACAAAAAATCTCCAGTCGAATCTGAAAAAGATTACGATATTCCTTATGTATTACATAAGATCCATGTCATGAATGGGACGGCACCTACTCCGACTGCCGCTAGGCCAACTATACATTTGGACACAGGATTTATTAAGAATTCCAATGGGAAATATGCAAACAACGGATCACGTTGCCATCATCATCCAAAATCACCTAGATCACCAAAATCTCCTAAATCTCCCAAGTCCCCGAAATCCCCAAAGTCCCCGAAATCTCCCAAGTCTCCAAAATCGCCGAAGAATATTCCATCCGAACTCCTTGCCGCCAATGTTCATTCAGCATTTCTCGATGTCGAACCACCGGGATTTCTTTTTACGCAAAATATAGATTTGTCTAAAATTGATCCCGTTACCTTAGAAATAGATAAAAATGCTCCGTCGATTCATCACATGTCGAGTCCCAAACGCGATATCACGAAATCAATGGACCCGGCTCTCTTGGAAACTCTCAATTCCAAACTTAGTCAAATTGAAAGCGACTCCGCAACGAGTTCCAAAACGGAGAGTATTCCGCAGGATAAAATGAAATTTAAAACTCATTTAGACCCAAAAATAAATCCAAACAATATCGCCGCACCCAAAGATCCGGCGAATATGACCGCTGTGGAGAAACTGAAAGCTGATGCAAAATCCAGACAAGAAAAGCCGGTCCCGCCAAAGAGAGTCATCAAACCTAGAATGACACCCAAAAAGGGCAGCTCTCTAAAGCCAAAGAACAAACCTAAAACGAGGATCACTTCATTTTCATCAGACGATGAAAGTTTGGACTCGGATGATGTGTTCGGTTCTGCGGAAGCCACTCCGACCAAATTAGAGTTTTCTCCACCTCAATCCAGAAAAGATATGGAGCCTATTTTGCAATTGGAATACGATAAGATAACTTCTGGAGCCTGGCACAGGGGTCAAACTATGAGTTCGACCGAGATCGAAGGTTCCCCCCCGCAGTGTAGAAGGCTCGTGGAACTGGAGGCTAAATATTCTCCCCAAATATTGGATCCCAACTTTGGGAATGCGACAGAGTTGCGCAGAATATCGGAACGGTCTATTTCCATTCCTAGTTCCGAGGATGACATTGTGGTCAAGAAGTGCGAACCTCCGAAGCCGGAAGCAAAGGAAAAAGAAAACACTACTTGGGAATACCACCTCACTGAGAATATCCCTTCCCCTATTCTCGAGAGTTGCGAGTTTCTCAAATCGGACGGAGAAGAAGATAACGACAAGGAAGTCGAAAGGGTCACATCCGGGGATGTCCAATATCATCTCAAGACTATAGGCGATTCCAAGGACAGCAATGACGCCGACGACTCCAAGTCTACCAACGAATTGAAGATAGCCAGAAACAAGTTGAGAGATGAATTAATATCCCCCATGCTGCGTACTAAAGGAGGTACTCCGATACTCTTCGCTCACGCGAGGTTGAACCTTTCGGAAGGATCCGTCTTGTCCCTTCAAAGGCAGAAAGCCACCCAAGATTCTCCCACTGCCTCCCGACGAGCAAAGAGCCTGGATACTCCCGTTATATCCGTGCACAAACTTCCGGCAGTCAATGCTTTTTCTTCCAAGGATGACACTGTGGGAGATGTCGAGGAGGAAGACGAAATGCCGGAAGAAAAAACCCTCGTAGAGGATAAGTCTACCATGGAAGATTTTCAATCCAACAGCATCGATAGAATCGAAGAAATAGAAGAAGAAAGTGTTGTCAAAAAGCCAAAAGAACTAGAAAATGTCGCGATCGATAGTGAGGAAATGGCACTTTTAGAATGTCTGACGGAGTACAGAAGACCTAGGTCGTTTAAACGGAAACAAGAAGTTTACAAACCCAAAGTCAAATCCCCAGGCAAGTCGCCAAACAGATCGCCAGCCTCTAAATCTCCATCGCGTTCGCCTTGCTCCTCCTTAAACTCTCCTCGAGATAGTATACGAAAATTTTCAGACTTGAGCGAAAACGATCAAATCGTCCCAGATATGGAAAGAATAAAAAAGAAAGAGAAAAAGAAATCTGCCAAAGAAAAAGTTGTCGATTCGAGAGTCGATAGCGATGACTTTCAAAGTATTTCACCTCCAAAAACATTCAAAAACGATTCTCCCGAATTCCAGCACAAGGGTCTGCCTCCCAAGGGCAAATCTTTAGACAAGTCGGAAACTAGGAAACACAAATCGCAAGTACTGACCACGCAAAAGTCTCTACCTTCCACCTTGAAAGATAGACCCGACTTTTTGACTGTCCCCTCTTTAGATATTAAACGGACAAAAAGTCAAGAACTCGAACAAGTGAAAAAGTCAAGTTCTAAAGAAAAATCAAAATCCATAGAAAAGATGGAATTAAAGAGGACAAATAGTAAAGAGCGTACGAAATCCCAAGATGAAAGTGACACGGAAATAGCCAAAAGAAAAGAAAAACAACAAATGCTGTTCGAGACCGCTTTGAAACAGACTAAAACGTTAGCGAGTCCCGTTAAAGATTCTCTCCCGCCGTTCCCTCCGCCGGAAGATAAGATCGTTGTCAAAACTGAAGGAGATAAGATCATCATAGAGACAGAAATCAAGAGTAAGGTAGAAGATCACGTATTTATAGCCAAGTCGCCCAAAAAGCTAGACAACATTCTCGGTGGAATAATAAGCAAAAGTCTCGAGGAACAAAAGAACACTACTAAACCCACCAAGGGTTACAAGAGTTTTGAAGACAAAACTATCAAATCATTTGAAGAGTACAAAAAGGATGAAATCGAAGCGTTACAAAAGTCTCCGAAAACACTTTCTCGCAAGC
Organism: Brachycentrus maculatus; assembly: GCF_059751285.1. Taxonomy (NCBI): domain Eukaryota; kingdom Metazoa; phylum Arthropoda; class Insecta; order Trichoptera; family Brachycentridae; genus Brachycentrus; species Brachycentrus maculatus. The sequence goes on along the minus strand of NW_028281053.1, from coordinate 988,243 downwards.
AAGAACTCAAACAGCAGATCGAGGGCAGAGTTGTTCACAAAAATATCAAATCCAAGAGCTTAGAGAGGAATGTGGATTCACACATGGCGATGGAAGCCAAGTCTAAAAGCCTAGATCGGAATTTTGAAATGCCCGACGACACTTATCAGGATTCTTCTTCGGATTACAACCAAGACGATCCAAATTATACCGATGCATCTCAAGACGTTCAGGATTTTTTAATTAACAATAAAAAATATGGCGTCCGATCACCAAAATGCCGATCTCCTATTAAGTCAACCGACAGCGAGAAATCTGATAGAGATGAGCGTACGGGTTTGCAGGGGACTAGCTCCGATATCTGGCTTTCTGTAGACGATGATAAAAAAGTCGACAGGCCCGGAACGTCTAGAGGAACCGAGGGTGGCAATGAATATTACGGGAGGTCTTACAACGAGTGCGTTTCTCCCCAACCTTACTATGATGACACTCAAAACATCATTTTGGAGCGCAGGCAAATCGATATGATCAACAAGCAAAGGCAGCTCTCCGAGTCGTCTGATAAGTCCAAAACGGATTTAGACGGTGCGCTAGAAGAAGCGGATGCGTCTAAAGCCAATGATGTTGCAGAACTACCTTCAGCAATAAACGAGAACATTTCCCGTGACTCTATTGCTAGAATAATCAGCGAAGAGGAATCTCTCACCGAAGTGAGCGATTTAAAAGTTTCCGACGATAGTCCGTATGTAGTACCGATACAGTTTGTCGATACGGAAAGCTCTTCCGAGACCCAAGACACCCCTCGGGTATCAAAAAACTTATCGGAATCTGCAAAATTAAAATATCTTAATTATATAGAGCTGGAATCTAGTCAGGATACGGGTAGCTCGAACGAGCCTCTCCCTCAAGCTAAATCAGTCGAGAAACAAGGGACTCTCGAGGATACGAGTCTTGCCGAGTTTCTAAAACATGAATCATCTGTTCAAACTGAGTCTAGTGTAGAATCTTCTAAAAAGGATGTTGGAAGTATAGATTTATCGTTGAAGTGGAAAAATAAAATTATTGTCACTCCTCCGCAAGAGAACAGCCCGACTGTAGAAAATATAGCGGCCTTCGGCCTCAAGCAAACTAAATTAGCCGAAGATCTAGATCAGAATGAAAATGGAGAATCGAAACATCTCGCGGCTAATCAAAAACGTACTGAACTTCTAAAACTCAGCGCTGATAGATCCAGAAGTTCGGAATCTCCATCTTGGACTAGTGTCGAGAAAGATTTAAGTCCTTCTAGTTACAATAAAGATCTGAAAGGTAGCTCCGTAGAAGACGAATCCAGCGTGAGTTGTTCTATAGCTCGACCTCTAGGAATTTCTCAGGATGTCGCGTCGACAAGTAAGAAAGAAAGAGTAAAACCTGTAGAACTAAAACTCTCCGTCGATTATAGTGACGAAAACCTTAAGAAAATATTTTCAAGCGAAACATCCAAAACCCCATCTCCTTCTCCTTCCATCACAGATTTTGCGGCCGGTGACGGTCAGCCTAGTCCGAGAATAATTAGGAAGTCTCCGACCCCCACTTTAGAAAAGCAAGGCCAAGTCGATTCCCAGAAAGCCCCCTCCGATTCGGACTCTAGTTCGGAGAGTCATCACAAAATAACGGAACAGATGCGTCAACCGCCTGAAAGAAAGCCTTGTCTCGATAAGGTAGACAAAGTTGTTGAGGATTCGGAATCCAGCTTATCGGGTGCTTATAAAAAAGATCCGTTTGCGAGTAACACAAAACCTGTTCATCCATCCAAGAACACTAAAATTTCCATCACCGTATCGCAGGATGATCAGACTCAACAAGTGAATATTGATGATAATATTACCGATACTAAGCCGGTTGCTAAAGAATCTTTCAAGAAAAAAACCCTGAAGGAAAGTTCGGAACAGAAAAGCTCTTCAAAGTCTAGCCTCGATACGACTTCTAAAGGTTCTTTAAGTGTCGAAGATTCCAAACCGAGAAATAGGAAAGGCCGCCTGAGAGATGAACAAAAGAGCTCTTCAAAATCTAGTGTGGAATCCAGAGGGTCTTTGAGTGTCGAGTCGAGAGGATCGTTCGAAACTGAGTCGAGCTCCGGGTCTTTGGGTGCAGCTTACAGGAGAGGCGATGCCGAGAAAGAACTGCGACCGACCTGGAGACCTTTTCTGGTGGGGTCGGGCAGTGAAGGGAGCTCGAGCATGGAAGAAGGTTGGATTCCTCCAGATGCAGAGGGTTACGATGGTGTCACGTATAATAGAGAAGCTTACGACTTCACAAACCAGAGAGCTATTGACGACTTTCAGACTTTTTCCACCATGAAAAATCCATCTCTTTCCGCTGGTACATCCAAAGATTCCACTGAAGCTGATTTTACCGATGATTTAAGCGATTTTCCTGTAAATTTCAATTTTCCTTCATCCAGTAGTTCAATGACCGGGAGCACTCCGGATTTAGTGGTCAATTATGGTGGTAATTTTGGTGTATCCAGAACTCTTTCTCGCATATCCGAAAGAAGCACCAATTCTGAAAAATCCAGCGGAGACGATGACTCCACCAAAGCCACGTCGCACTCTGAGAGTTTAAATGACGAGTCGGTAGTTTCCAGCGATCACCAAGCCAGCCTGAGTTCAGATCCGCCTAGCCATACAAATTTAGCGTATATATCGGACACCGACCGCAGAACGTCTGCGGAAATGCCAGACATACCTATTGATCAGGGTTTGGCCGACAAAATTTATGAAATGTACACGAGCCAAAATGGGGATATGAAAAATCGGTTTAAGGTCGAGAGGGTAAGCGAAGGTATATATTTTCAGACTTTGATTGAAACAAAGGAAAAGTGTGGAGTTAAGAAAGATCCCCCTAAACCCTTGTTGGATAGCAATTCGCACGCCAGCAGTCAAGAGTCCGACGACTGGCCTCTGCCGGAATTACCTCAAAAGTTGCCCGGCAATGTAACACCTCAACCTCAGAAGAAAGGATCGCCCACCGATGCGCGAGGATCTAAGGCATTTTGGAAAGCTCAGCCCATGATGTCTGTAGATTCTGAAGGTTGGCCTTCCCCACCGTCCAGCTTATTGGAAACTCCCATTGTTGAAAATGTCCAGACATACTTTGTAGATAACAAACGGGAGGAAGCCGACAAGGTTCTATTAACCGATTCTAATACGGACCAAAACACAATTGAAGGAAATCACGAGTCTGACGATGAAAACAATACTCTCAACAATGACGATGATATTTACAAGGATGATGACCATGACAACATCAAGGACGATGTTTTTGGCAGTAAAGAAGGCTCTCCAGATCCATTCTCGGATGAAAATGCCAAGGTAAACACTCTGAGCAAATCTGTAGATCTCAAAAATGCCATAGATGCCAAACACCACAGGCTACCCAAACCCATCTCGTACGAAGAAACAACCTATGTCGTGGATCCTCTGAAATTAAATGAAGATGAATGTATCAAGTCTCCGGTCGCTATCAATTTTGACCAATCATGTGTTGAACATCCGGTAACTTCCGCAAGTTGTTTGAGAGGCTTCGATATAGCCAGTTGTTGTTCTCAGAGCCATATAAAACCGCAGAGTAATGAATTAAAAGAACAAAAAGTGATTGTCGCCCAACCGACAAGATCCCCCCAAAATCACAGTCCCGTGTCTGAAGATGATATTTATTTCAACGACGAAGTATTTAGCATAACTAAATCAGGAGCTTCTCCCGAAACTGAAAAGTCTCTTCATCCATATCCATCTCATAAATATTCTCACGGTTCTAATAATTCCGATACTTCAATCGACGATATTCTTTCTCAGAATACTATCGAAGAACTACCGGGCTCTAGGCTGAGTGTGACTCACAAACGTTGCAGTCACAGCAGCCATTCTGAAGAAGAAACTAGCTCTCTAGGAACAGACCTGGATGGAACGGTCAAAATGGGAGTACAACCTAAGAAATGCACGCACAGCTCCCATTCTGAGGACACTTCCATCGGTCTCAGCATTTCAGAGTGGTCAACGGGCACTAACACAGTGAGACAATATGCCAATTTATCTGCATCAGAGAGCTTATCCGGTGTTTCCAATCTTTCGGGAGCCAAGAGTGAAAAATCAGCTAACAAGAGCAGCGATTTCTCATCCAATCTCAGCTGTAATGTAAAATCTACGGACAATGGGAAATTTATTATTCAATCGTCAAATAATAAAAGCAGTTCTGATAACTTGTCTTACGATTTGAACAACTATGACAAATTGTGCAACTCGGAAACACATTCCGTATCCAAAAAGCAAACTGCTAATGATAATTCCAGTTCTGGTACGAAGAGTGACAGCACTTTAACTTTGGCTCAATCAATATCCGAGTGGTCAGTGAGTACCAGCAATACTTTAGTCGCTACCAGCATCGAACCACATCCTGAAGTCGAACCCGTGGAACAGAGGAAGGTTCACACCCCTTCCCAAAAGAGCGGAAAGTCTACACCGCGTGCCGAAAAGAGTGAACTCTCCGCAAATGAACACATGAGAGTTAAAACGTCTATGTCCAATCGACCGATGGATATCAGATACTACTCTCAGAGTGAAAGTGACAAGTCCAGCAAATCTGATAAATCCAGTTCTAGCGCTCACTCGAGCGGCAAGAAACCCACTCCGCCTGCCGTTCCCGAAAAGCCGTTGAATCTTCGTAATATCAAAGCATCTGTCCACGGCCAACATTTGGGCAAGTCATTCGACCGCCCCTTAAAGATCACCCCAAAAAGCCTCAGCTGCGAAGAGAGATCCAACAATAAAGAATCTCAAGGTTTTAGTCAGCGCTGCCAAAGTGAGGATAGTGCCGTTGTTGATCAGTACAATTTAGCTTCTCCCTTGGGCGAGTTTTCAGGTCGAGCAGAATCAAAGCTCTACAGCCAAGAAGAGAAATTGTCCTTGAGGTACCAAAGTCAAGACTTTGCCAATTTCCACGATAACGGTCAAAAGGTTTTTATTCCTCCAGAATACAAACCTTTGACCAAACATTCCAGTTATGATGACAAAACATTGTCTCGGCATCAGATTCGGGAATACAAATCTTCGCAACATCACAGAATCAAAACCAAAAGCAGGTCTTTCCACGAACATTTCCTTCTTTCTCCTGAAGCAGCCGGGATCCCTCTGGAAGTCACTCATCATTTGACAAAGGAAAATGTTACTAATCTTCCTGAAAACTTGCTAGCTGTCGATAGGGCGAGCAAAACTCCTATCAAGCTATCGAAATGTTCTCCGTACTACTCCAGCAGCTTGAGTTCCGAGTCCCCGCCTATTCAAACTTCTAAAGTTACGGCAAAGAAATCGGTGCTTGTCCGTAATTTATCCATGAAGAGCCCGCCTAGTGGCAACGATACCGATAGTTCTCTCGACTTGATGCACGACCCTAAAGAGAGAATACGCAATTACCGCAGACGACGACAAGTATCGGCCAAAAAGAATAAGCTGGATAAAGACAAATTCGAGATCAAAGACAGGGATACTTGCATGCATGACTTGATGGAAGAGGACACTCCCAAAAGTCAAAACTCTTCCGAAGGCGATAGAACTTCGCATTCTGAGCGTTGTCAAATGGGTAGGAAATGCACCGAAAGCTCCGAATGCTCGGAAGGCTACAATCCCGAGTTTGAATCCGGGTCTTCCGAATTGTCCAAAACGGATTACCACGAATGCCAAAGAACGAATGAGTTCGAAGACAACCAAGACGGATATGACGACTTGTACGCTAAAATACCTAGTATAGGATTTGACGAACCTTATCCACAATTCGAAGAACAAGATAGAAGATTCCGGGATCTCGATGATAATTTTCCACACTTAACAGAAACATTCAATCCGAGTTTCGAAGGTTTCGGGGTTTCGGCGGATGAGGATGAAATGGGCTACCCGAGGTTCGACAGAATGGGAAGGTTGAGACATCCCTATCTGGACAGTGAAGATCGTAACGCTCCTGCGGCGTACCCAGCTCCGCCCGATGACAGATGCGAAGAAATGGGATACCGTAGCGGAGGTAGCAAACGGTCTTCGGTTAAGAAAAAGTCCAGCAAAAACGCCTACATGACCAGCCCGCCTCCGGAGCCCTCATCTTACCGAATGGACTCCTCTATGGACTACGCGCAGGAGCCCCGCTCCCCGAACCAAATAGCCAGAAGACAATCGCATAGCCAAGATTTCGAGGATGACGAAGATAGGGATGAAGATGCTCCGTACCATTTGGATTCCTTCGTGTACACGGCAACGACGATTAAAAAAGCGCCGAACTCTTCAAAAGGGGGTAAACGCATGTTCACTCGCGAGGATTCCATCTCGGCCTTCGCCGGGTACGACAGCCCCTCCGACAGAATGGCCTACGACCAGTTCGGCAACAGGAGCGGCTTTCCCGAGAGCTACGAATACGGGCCCTCCGGAATGTTCAATATGCAACAAGTCTATCCGCAGTACGACGAGTACGCACTGCCCCGAGACGCCAACCCCTACTACGCAGGGGCAGGGGAGCGCGGGCCGATGGAGCTCCCCCCGGAGGTAGACGAGTACGACGACGACTCTAGACACTCGGCGGAACCCGAGTCCCTCCCCGACTTGAACAGATTCTCCCTCAGACCCAACTACACATCGGAGCCGAGCTTCGAAGGCTCGGAGCACAGTTTCGACGTGTCCACAATACCTCCGCCACTGTTTTCAGAGGACGAGGAGGAGGCGCAGAACGAAGACCAATAAAACTTTTAAGACAAACACGAGATAGAATAATTAGGGGTAAACAGCGCACAAAATATTTATTCGACACCGTTCATCGCTAACATTTTATATCTCACCACTTTTATGTCCTGATCAGACTCGTACGGCGAATGAGAAGTCCATTTTGCTTCTTACATCGCGATTCTCTAGACGGGAGTGCCAAGTCGCGTGTCTTTGCACACATTATTAGCAATATATAACCAACACCCAATACCTGATCTCGTTTTTAGCATTAAAACTTATATATAAATTTACATAAAATTTTCTCCATTTTATTAGCCAATATTATGAAAAGTATTATGTAAGCTTTTCTTAAGTGTGTATTTATATTTTTAATTCAGTCTTGATATAAGGGCAAAATATTTGTAACAAAGTTGCATATAGTTTCTACACTACTATCAACAGAATGGGGCCTTGTTTTCTCTCTTTATTTTGATTTTCGCTAACATCCAGTTGCGTGCACAGAGATTTTAATCAGGGTAGGCAGTAGGAAACACAGCGTATTATTTTTTTTAAACTTGTCTATCATAACTCTAATAATGGGTGTTTTGTCGCGGACAAATAACTGAGAAAATGCACGCCACTGCTAACCTCTTCCAGTCTTCTGTGAAATCATACAAAATTTAAATGGTCTCTGATTTAATTATAATAATAAATTTGTGATTTCAAGTTAAAATGAATATTTGCAGGGTTTTTTTTTTAAACTAAAAAGGTCCCGGAACAAAAATATATTCAAATATCATTTAAGTATTCAAAATAATACCATATTTCATAATTTGACGAATCATATAAATACAGATTGTAATTACTTAAGCGAAAACGTTGTTTCGTCAGATCGATTTTGAAAATTAAAAAACAATTTATCTGTGAAAAAAGGTGCCGGAACGCCATTCTGTCGCGTTTCATGGAAAAAAAACCATGAATAATTGAGTTATCTATCATTAACAATCAGAATCAAAGCTAATGTGTAATTCACATTAAATAAAAGATCAGTAATAATTCATATACTATCCTTACTTGGCCCCATTATTTAAATACACTGAAACATTTACTTATTTCTCAATTTTTATTATCATTCTTATTATTCATAGATAAAATATTTTGAGGGGTAATAATAGTTTGCAATTGTATTCACACTGTAGATAAGTATTTAAAAATTTATATAGGGTATCAAATATAAATTTACTAGTACGAATATTAAAAAAATAACACAAATTTATTTTAATTTCATGTGTAATATTGTTTTTAACATAATACACACTCACATTTTTTTAAATGTCGTTTTTTGTGAATCACAGATTACTAGGTGCTTTTGTTAACACACAATGTTGGGTGATCTAAATAAATATACACTTTGTAAAAGTCACTATAGTAGGACAAATATTCTACATCTTAGATAAATAAATTTAGCAATATTATGCATAACTTTAGAATTTTTGATTTGATACAAATTTATCTTGCATTTATGGAAAAAAACACTGCATAGTTGTTAAAAACTGATCATACTCTTATTTTCTATTTTTTGCATCCCTACCCAAGAAAATCTGACGTTAGAATTCAGATTCCCGCTTATTTAAGAAGTCGTAAGGAATCTTCTTTTATTTGAAGCCTTTCTAAGCATATTAGTCTATAGACAATAATTTGTATTAATATTTATTTTCCGGGGTAAGTTGTGTTAAATTTTTTAATTTTCAGTTGTTCATTTTTTTAATAGGTTTGCTTTTTATTTTTGATTATTTTAAACATTTTTATTTAATTATATTTTTTACAGGACTCTGGTAAGTATCGGTTTTTTGTTTTTATTTTAATTTTAAATGGTTGTTCCATTACTTGAATTCATTTTATTATTGTTGCCCTTTTCTATATTTGTTTTAATAATTGTGCCAAATTACCCTAGTTTTTTTTGTTTTTGTTTTTTAATAATATTTTACAGTAATCTTTCTACTTTAAAATAAAGCATTTAGTATTGGAATAGTGCAACACACAGTATTGCATTGCATTGATGTCAGAACAATCATTAAGATATTATGATCGAAATATTTCACATCATTATTTCAACTAGGAGGTATGTAAGAGATAGGAAAGTTTAGTCATAATGGGGGGTTGCTATCATTTTTGTACAGGTGGTTATTATTATTATTATTATTTTTCATAGACAAAAGGGGTTTATTTTTAAACTCAATTCATCTTTTGATTATGCCTTTTTCGGAAGAAAATTGTAAGTGTGTTCTTATATTACAGAAATGAAAATGCATTTCAAAACTTTTAAAGCAAAACTACATAATATTTTTTTCAATCTTAGTATTTTTCGTTTTAATCGTTAGTTTTCAAAGTAAGTTTATATAACCTACAATTTATTAATATGCGAATCTCCACAATAACACAGCCGATATCTATATAAACCAGACATATGAACATATGAACATACATACAGATCGCAGACAGCTTTATTTGCGACATATCGTTGATATGTCAATATGTATTTTCTACTATTCTATTTGATCTTTTTTTACGGACCGTATTATTATTTTTTAATATTTTTATTTTCAATTTGAACTGTTTCTCTATAATTTCACATTTCACTTTATAGTGATTTAATTTAAAACACAGGATTAATATCTTCCCACTAATTAAAAATAGCTGTATAAGGCTCATACTTTGATTAGTGTCACTAGTCTGTTTTTGGTTTGATATTTCTATATGTGTTCTAATGTAATTAGGAAGATATGGGATTATTATATTCATGTATTATTAGTTTCGTATACAAAGCACCTTAAATCTTTTATTTCTCTTTAAATTAAATATTTTATTTTTTAATCTGTTCTGAATTTATGACATTTTTTTCATCTTCATTTGTTAGATGAAATACATAAGATAAAAACAAACAAAAATTCACTAGATCTATGTAGTTCTATTAAATATCTTTGACTATTATTTAAGTTTTAGGTGGATATATTTGAAAAATTGGTAACCTGGCTTCCCTTAGCAATGTACTACTAAATAGGTACCTAGACTCAGATCTTTTATTCCACAATATCGAATACACATGTTAAATTTTACCATAGACAAATCTTTGGAATAATAGAATAAACATGTGGATTGTTCATTGTGAAATAAGATAACTGAAATGTCCAATGAAGCTGTAATTCTTCCTCTACTTAGTTATCTATTTATAATATAAATCTATGTGTATACCTATTTACTGTAACTATCGAATTTAAATAATAAAAAATTTAGGAATAGATTCCAATGACTCATTACTATTATAGTGTTAATGTGTAATGTATCATTTAAGCACAGTCATAATTTGTATTCGCAATAGGAACAAAACATTTGTTAGTACAATGTCCTACAAAAAATTGACAATTCATTTAAACAAAATCTCGACATACGTTACAATTGTTTAAAACCGACGTGAAAGGAGTATTTTATTTAATTATTAAAATCGTTTATGGCTGTTGTGTGTAATTGAGTGATAGCCAATCTAGTCTCCAAATGTCCTATAGTACCTGTTTACATTTGTTGGTATTAAATGCCTTTCCTTAATATATAATTACTTCTTATTACTAAACCTAGAAATTATTTCGTAAACCTACATAATATTTATATATTTAAAAGAGGATTCCCCGCATTCCTATATAACTGAGACTTGGGAACGTACGTTCTGTAAATCACTCATTGTAGTTTTATACATTTTTTTAATATCCCTAATATTAAAGCATTAGTACTTTTTTAATGTTCTCCCGTAAACCTTTCTTCCAGTATTGAAGACAATATATTTCCTCATTGCCAAAAATGTGTTAAAAATAGTCAATAATAAAATAACTGTCTCGGTATAAAAAAAAAAAACATTAGGGTTTCCCCGGAAAACTAACTAATTTACGAAATTTTAATTTTGTGATATAGCTTAATTCTTTACTTTCATAAACGATTGGTTCATGAAAGATATAAATAATAAAAGGAGCATCATTTTAAAAAATGTGTTTCGCTTAATTTGTTGCATACCATGATAAAAAATATTGAAAACCTTTTTTGTATGAATTCAAATGGAGAATGTGTGTTAACCTTCCCCTTACTGTGCCAAAAAAATCAGTGTGTTCCGGTGCTGTGTAGTCAATACACAAGTAAAAATGAATGATTTAAAATCTGAAAAAAATAACATTCATGGATAATCGCCTAAATTTATTATATTTGAAGTCAAAGATGATGTTTATTGAAACTTGATAGTGAAAAAATGTAAAAATCATCTACTCACGCTCACAAACGAGCGAGAAAACCATCTCGGTTGGCTGCCCGAAAGCTACTGCTGATGCAAGTCTCGACTCGGTTCATTACTAGAAACAGAACTAAAAACTGAGATGACATATCTCGCGTTCTGAAATAACCAAGTAAAGTAAGAGTGAGATGTGAATAGTGCCACATTTTTTTAGCATGAATATACCTACATCACTCAGTGGCACATTTTTGTTCATATTGTAAAAATTTTTACGAATTCTCACAAACTTAATATCTTAATAATGTGCCTGATAGTGGTAATTGTAACAATTAGATTTTCATTCAATGTGTAAATGTATTATGTTTTGTATTATGTTACCTAAAATCTGAACTTATTATTCGTTACATTTATCAAGATATTAAAGTTATTACAAGCAATGTGTACTACTTACACATCACCGGAAAGTAAGGGTTAAACTCCTGGTCAGTAATTGCGGCCAGAAGTATAAAACATAATGAAAATAATTGCGGCCTTTAGACACACACACGCACATATGATTAGTTAGGCGAATTCCATTGCATAAGACTGGGCAATGTGTGTCCAACTTAAGAAGTGCCACAATTTTTTTCCAAGACAATGATTATCCGTGCTATTTCTAACAATATGCAATCTCCCGTATTCTAGTAACAACATCAGAATCACACTTTCTTGTCTATGAATTTATACCCACTGCACTAAGCTCGTGAGTTTATGCGTTTGTGTCTAATGGCTGCAAATGTTCGTTTTGTGAAAAGATAAGCTATTTAATGTCACATCATTTAGATTAGTGGTTCTTAACCTGGGTTCGATTGAACCCCAGAGGTTCGGTGAGTCTCCTGGGATCGGCGGAGGTTAAAACACACACCCGACTCATTGTCCGATATTATGAAAAATATACAACCTACGATATATGTATTCATTTATCCAATAGATCTAGTATATTATTTGAAAGGAATAGATCAATCTAGTAATAAAAATAATACTCATCGTACATTTTTTTACTGGGATAAGACTTATAACAAGTCATAACAAATGTACTAGATCTATTGTCATAACGCGTCGTCATTGCAAAATGTGATTTACAAAATTGGGGAATCACATGGAATACAAAAGTGATAATTTCCAATACCCAATAGTCGAATTTTATGTATCGAAAATCATGTTTTATTTTTCCATATGAAACTGGTGGGGTTCGGTACCTCCAACATGATTGAGAACCACTGATTTAGGTGGAAAAAAGTCGTATACTTTCAATTTTAGGAAGCCAAATATTATTAAAAGCAATATCCTGACTAAACTAATACAGTATTATGTTAATTTTTCGACTGAAAAATAACAAAGTATTTATCATGTAAATAAAATATAAATCATTTAATTGTGATTTTTTTTCGCGTGAATAATATTTAATAAAAGCAGCGTTTTTGTGTGTATTAGATGATAATATATTTTAAACTTAATACAATTTGTTAAATAGTTTAGCCTGGATACATAAATGTGCACTTGAATATATTACAAAGAGTTTATACTGTGATTGTATAAATTTGGATGTAATCTATTAAAATACTCGTATATTCAAAATATGATTAATTTAAACATTCTCTTGACTGCGTTTTTTTGTTTGTTTTCAAATTATTTGTAATTATTCTATCAGGTGTTTTCGAATTTCTGTAATAATTTTTGGCAAGCTTTACAGTGATTATTGTAACAAAATGTTTAGAAAAATGAAAAAACTACTCAACCAAATTTTAGTTTACGAAACATTTTTCTAGTAAAATTTAATTTCAATACTCAGGATGTATGGTTTTATATAAACCATTTTAATTTACCAATATTTTAAACATATCGCTCACTCCTTTCAAGAACGTCATAAATCAATAAACTTGATTTTTCTGGAAAACGTTTTTAAAGTTTAAAAATAAAACACAATATATTAAAAATAAATATCAAGCCAGTTATTGAACTTTTTACTGTGCAACAGATCTTTTTAGGTAAAACCTGAAGGTTTTTTCTCCATTTGAAAAATATTTAGTATGTTTAAAAAAATAATTAAACAATACCTTTTCTTCAAAATGCAAAAACAACACTTTCTGCCCTGTAGCGGGCAAATATTAAGTTAAAAATATGCCTCTTTTGCTGGGATATAGAACATTTCTGGGCATTCCGAAAACATGCACAACTCAAAATTGACGATTTTTGATTTATGACGTTCTTGAAAGGAGTGAGCGATATGTGCGCATGTATCCAGGTTATGAATTAAAAAGCTCAATATTATTACAATAAGAGTATTTCATTATATATATATATGTACTAATGAGTATTATTGTTATAAAAAATTGGTAGAAGTTTGCCCACAATTATTTCTTTGTTCTGAATTATGATTATTATATCTGAATTCTACCACTTTTTTGTTTGGTCAGATAAAGATTTCAAGTTGTCTATGACAATTTTTTGTCACAATATTGTATGTATGAATCACAAAAGAGGGAACTATCTATTTTTATTTTAACGGCCAATTAATAATAGGTTTTATACCGTTGGTGAAATGCAAATCGATGTAACCGCTACAATTCGAGTTTTGAAAAAAACCAAATATTTTTCATCAACATTTTCACGACAGATTCATCAATTTTGATTGCCGTTGCGAGAGTTGTCATAATATTTATGTTTAAAAAAGATCTACCATGGTTTGACGTAACTATAGCATTCTTGTAATTTGGACTGGAATTAATTAAAATAAAATAAAAAAAACTACAACTATCATTCAAGAAACATGTTACTAAATAATTTGATGTGAAAAATCCCAAAAAAAATTTATTTGGTCTCTATCAATTTGACTTCTTGCCGACGGTATATTCCTAGACTATCACAACGAGAATTAGTCTTATTTTTATTAGACCAATTTTTGTGCTACTGGTAATTTTACTGTTCTTATTTCACCAGCTTGAAATATCACATCAGATTATTTTTATGAAGGGTATGTTTTTAGATCATTCTCTTTTCTGTATTGAATTCTATTGGTAAGTGTCTTTGAAAATAGTGGTATTATATTTAAAAAAATATTAATTAAAACATCAGTATATGTTAATCTTATTATCTTGATTGTAATATTAAGATATTTTTAGTGTTTCCTTGATAATAACATCAATGCAATGCCGTGCTTCAAGATAAATTTGGAAATTCTATATATATATGTATAAGGCGTAAGATGTCTATATGTAAGGGGTTTGTCCGCCTCCATAGTGTAATGGTCAGCACGCTCGGCTACCGTTTTGGAGGTCCCGGTTTCGATTCCCAGGGGGGTCAAATAAATATAAGTGACTTTTTCACTCAAATATTTATTCAATATTACCCTGGACTAGTACCTGAAGCGGAGGGCTGATCACCTTCCCTTCATGTGTTTACGATAAAGATAACACTGCGTTTATATGATGCAGTGCCCTATGCATCATTTGGGTGCGGATAAGGGTTTGAATGAATATGTAAGGTGTGTACACGCAAAAGGCTTATTTACGATAATGAATCCAGTAATTGATAATTTTTTTTAATTATCAATTACTAAAAAAAGTTAATTAATGTTTTTAAAGAAAACTTTTAAAATGTTCAAGAAGATAGTAAAAACAGGGCATTGTTTTTGGTTAATCGTTTAATATTTGGATTTAAAATATTTTGTCATTAAAATGCAAATAGTCATTGATTTTTCTTTTTTATTTCCAAATATATAAAATATACTTAATTTGATATATCTACAATAAAGAAAAAACTTGTCTAAATGGAAAATACTTCATGCAATGTTGTCAACTTGAGGCACGGTTTGTATTTTATACAGAAGGCACTGGAACCATAAAAATTCATAAAAAATAATAAACCTGACTTCGAAAACTTTGCATTTGAAAACACTCATGAAATAAAATGTTGTAATTCCAAATTTGAATTCAAACGTAAATGTTCTTTTCCAGGTTTATAAAACTTCTTACTGTACCACTGTTTTATTGTAAGGTATTGCCATTATGTTTAGAAAGCAACTTAATTATAATGAATTCTATTTATTTATAAATACATAAATTTCCCAATATGTCAGTTGTCTTGATAAATTATGGAAAAATTAATCAACTATCATAATTGTCTAGAAGATTAATTCCAAGGTGCAAAAATGTCAGTGAACATGTTTAACTCTTTTTGGTATAACTTATTCAGTTCACCAAGACCTCACTTTGCGTCGTAGATACGTTCCAAAATATCGAGGCGCAAAATTGAAGCAACGCAAAGTGAATTGCCATTTTCCATTGGAAATCATATAAACATCAAAGACAGGTTACCGTATTTTTCATCCAGTCCTTAAATGTTAAAAAAATAATATTTATATACCAAAACAAAAGTAAAACTTTGACGCAAACAACACAAACTGAAACGACGCAAAGCGAGGTCTGAGTGTATTTTAAACAGGCCTATTTCACAATAAAAATATTTTCACAGCAAAATGGCATACCAACATTATTTTAATGATATTTCTTGATAGAATTCCATTGCATTAATATCAATTTTGCTATTGAATTATTATCTGAAATACTTGGTACACTTTTATTTGTTTATTTAGCCAAGTGGAATTGTACCAAGTCCTTCATTTCATTTTAAATTAGTTTCCATCAATGAAGTGTCATTTTATGTTTTATCGATTTAAAAAAATATATTGTTACGTAATTTTTGTTGTCCGTGATCTGATTGTGATGGATTAAATTAAAATGAATTCCTTGTTAGATGGTATTTATATAAATGATTTAATAATATGTATAAACATTAATTAATCTGAATAGATTGATGAATACGAAAATAAAATAACAAATATATTTCTGGCATTCTTATTGTTAAGTTTTTGATCTTTGTTAAGTTGATTTTTGTTAAGTTTCAAATTATTTTATTTTTTTGACACTAAACATTTTTGGTCTAGATGCAAAATCAACACTGTTTATGATTTTTCTTCTTTTTCTTTTAACCCTTATCCGCACCCAATGGTGCATAGGGCACTGCATTTTAGCGATGCAGTTTTATCTTGATTGTTAATTGCATGTAGGTAAAGTGATCAGCCCCTACGTTTCTCGTACCAGTCCAAGGTGATAGTAAATATATATGAGAGTGAAAAATACCCATATTTATTTTGAGCCGCCTGGGAATCGAACCTGGGACCTCCAGCAAGGTAGCCAAACGCGCTGACCACTACACTATGGAGGTGGATAAAATTTAGCATCATTTATAAGAAAACCTTCCTTCTTCTGGGATTATGTCCTCGGTTCTGCGAATATTGAACATAGTATTTCTTATATTATTTATTAAGTGGATCATTAAGTGGTATTATACAAGCATTTAATTATACAAAAAAATTGTATTTCTTACATTTAGAGAGTACTATCTTGGGTTTTAAGCGAGGTAATCGGAATTTCAATATAAATCTAATATATTATATGATATTCACATGTGGAGTTAACGCTCATAGCTATGGTTTTGTTTGAAGGAAAAAAAATATATTGGAAATTTACAAGAAAAATTTAATTCTGGTGAAATTTCGCATCCGCACATTGTTTTTATATTTTTAGTGAATTATATTTGTTCTTTTTCATTTGTTTTTATAAAACCCCCTTTATTATTTAATTGCATATTTTTATCACCATTTAATGTCTAAAATTGTCAATTTAGCCAACAAAGTAAGCGAAGGGGTAAGTAAATACATTTTTTTTAAATTTAATTTTCGCACATTATATTATAGTTATTTCTGTATTTTTTGCTACGGGATTTATACTAAAAAAAACTTACATGTCGTTCTGTTTATGGAATCATTCTTACTTTTATACTGTCAAAATTGATTTTTTTAATTTTTTTTTTTTTTATATATCGCTGGTTAAATGCCAAAGGACCACAACACATATTAAACTCTTTATGCCAAAAATGGTATCTTAATCGTCAACGTTTTCATATTCCAAAGACACCCATGATTCTATCGTTAGAAATGTTCATATCTAACGCTAGAATCTTGGGTGTCTGTTTCTGTAGCTGTTTTGCTTTTTTTTTTGCAATTTTTTCATGCGATCAATTCATTTATTATTTCCAGGTATGAGTTCATAATTATAAGTTTCAAAAATTGTTTTCAGATAAATCCTTTTCCCTTTTCCTAATTTATATGATTTTTTTCAGTTTTCCCTTTTCCCATATTAAAATTCATGTTTTGACTTATTTAAAAATGTTATTGTTTATCCTTTTTTTATTGAAGGAAGAAAAATTATTACGGCAATTATTTCTCGAAAATATAAGTGGCTGAATTTGTCAGGTGTTTTGAAAAACAAATTTTCACTCTGACTATAAAATAAATGAAGCCCAAAGGTGGTAATCGCTTTTGAGGCCCTCATTTAAATTTAGAATTATATTCTTTATATCTAACACAATCATTATTGTGAAAATTTTTCTTTCTTCATTTGTCATATTGTACATGTATTTTTTATCTATGGTTTTGATTATATGGCATTTTGCTTAAATAACTACTTTTATTTTAAATAAGCATTCAGCATGTCCGCTTGCAGATCTAATATAAACCTCGAAAAATATGAAAACTGTGTCAAAATGCTGTAGATTTAACATTACTCTTTTTTTAATACATTTTAGTTAATAAGTTCATCAACTTTTTATCACAGATCTGTTTTCGTTTTATTTTACGTTTAGTATAAATTTTTCACTCAAAATCATTAAAGATTGAATATTAATTTATCGGCATATTAGTCAAGGTAGTCAATATGTGTAAATTGTCTATTATACGACTTTCTGAAACCAGAGATAAAATAAGTAAATTATTTCCATAGACGAATCGAATATGGATGTTGACAAGACCGACTCATCCACTACTCAAGAGAGCTTCTACCTTCGACCGCAGAGTCCGCCCTCCAAGCAGGAAAGATCCTTCTTCGCCTCCACCCCGAGAGCTGATGCCAACTCTGCCGGCGCCCAGAGACTCAGCGATCACGCCCCTCCCAGTCCTCTAGCCATAAAGAAGATCGAACTCGCTGATAATCACAACGGAATAGGTAAATTACCTCACAGTAGAGTATGACCGAAAGGGATCTTAGCTTCTAAATGTGCAGTTGTAGCGAATGGTAAAAGTCCGTAGATGGATTTTGTATACTTTTATTTTTGCAGATATGAAATTTATTGAAAGTAAAAAAAAAAACAACACTCGTACAGGCTAAAATACGATTTCTGAGCTTGTATCTCATTTAAATTTCATTAATTGATTCGGCAGTTACTTTAAGGTAATATTTATCCGTTTTTAATTTACCTTTTACTCGGTAAATACCACTTTTTCTTTCACCGTATATGATGTTTGAAAATGACGCGGGAATCATTGGTATTTGTGTCACAATGGATTTTAAGAAATAGTGGCGTTTACCACTATTTCTTTCACCGTATACAGTATTTGAAAATGATGCGGGATGCATTGAAATACGTGTCACATTAGATTTTAAGAAATAGTAGTATTTACCAAGTAAAACTTCATTGAAATTTTCCATTTGTACAATCTGTTTTTAGATAAAGCCCCGCCGGTAACTCAGACCAGAGGGCAGCTGAACAGTGATTCCAGCTACAGTATAGACGTGCTCAGTGGCGGGGAAAGCGAGAGCGAGAGCCTCAGGAAGAGAAGAGATGACACGTAAGTACTCTGTAGTATTCTTAATATTATTAATATTTAACGCATTTACTATGTGGTTAGTAATTTTTACTTTAATACAATTTTTTTTTTTTACAAAAATGGTAGTATTATTTGTATATAACTCACGGAGATTTTTATCTACTGGTTTTGAGACATACTCGTCTCTTCCGCAGAACCATCACTACAACAGCGTGCAAAAAATACTACACGTCACTATTCCCACACTTATCACTACATAAAATGTTGATCACATGCGATTTTGGTCAACCCGAGGACCAACATGCACTAGGGATTGCGTATTAAACGAACTCTAAGGGCCTCAGCCCTTATACCTCAGTCTGACATGAACTCTGTAGTAAGTCAACTCTTAAATTTAGGCAAACCGTGCTACAAACAGATATCAAATTTATATTAAAAATTCCTCTCTTAGTCCCAGAATCTATTACTTATAACCCTTATCCTCACCCAATGGTGCATAGGGCACTGCATGGAATTGACGCAGTGTTATGTTGATCATTACTTACATCAAGGCAAGGTGATCACTCTTGCGCTTCAGGAACCAGTCCAGGGTAATATTAAATAAATAAAACAGTGTAAAATCACTAATATTTATTTTCTCCCCATCTGGGAATCGAACCCGGGACCTCCAGCACGGTAGCTAAACACGCTGACCATTACACCACGGAAACGGACCCAGAATCTATAGTTTGAAGAACATCACTAGCATATTGCCTCAATGTAATTTTTTAAATAGGATAGTTTTACATCCACCATCGAAGAAATGAAGAAATGTTTTTGCATGTAAAATTGCCAAAACCTCATGTGGATCTAATAACCTCTATCATTTCCCCCCTGCAGCCTTGGCAGACTTCTGCGTACGCCGGCGACAAGCAACGGCGTGATCAGCAACGCCGACTACGTGAACATTGGCACGGGGACGGGAACATTCGACAACAGGCACGGGCGGCGCGGGCCCGCCGACCGCGCTGTGTACATCGCCAAGGAGCTGCTCATGACGGAGCGCACTTACAAATCAGACTTGGAAGTTATCACCGTGGTGAGTGGTTCATCTAACTCATAGCTTCTCTACCTTATTTTGCCCACCGCCCTCTTGAAAAAAAAATCTAGAGCCCTCCTTAAAAATTTTTACTCACCATCTGTCGAGAATCTGGAACAGTTATTGCCACAAATATATATGATCATTTTAATTTTCACCTGTAGATGTAAACATCTGTAGTTTTCAAAACTAGTCGTGTGTAATGAAATAAAACTCCATTTTTAATTAATGTTTTACTTAGTAAATACCACTTTTTCTTAAAAAATACTGTGACACGTGTTTCGATAAATT
This sequence comes from Brachycentrus maculatus, assembly GCF_059751285.1. NCBI lineage: Eukaryota > Metazoa > Arthropoda > Insecta > Trichoptera > Brachycentridae > Brachycentrus > Brachycentrus maculatus. The sequence continues at coordinate 968,198 of NW_028281053.1, read as the reverse complement.
CCATCATTTTCAAACACCGTAAAAATGATGCGGAATGCATCAAAATACATGTCACAGTAAATTTTAAGAAATAGTGGTATTTAATAAGTAAAACATTAATTAAAACTGGATAGATTTTACCACAAAGTGACTGCCGAATCAATTAAAGAAATAAAACTCGTTATTGGTATTTTACAAGTGTTTATTTTATTATAAAATATATGTAAATGGGTTATTATACTGTCAGTACATTTTACAGTGTACTTAGAGTATAAATAAATCACCCACGCTGAGAATCTAAGATCTAAGTGCTATGGATTTTCGATATATTGCCCCCTTTCAGGCATTTGAAATCATCATGACGTGACACTAATAGCATTGTGCTATGAATGTTATGTTTTATGAAATTCTCAATGACAATTACAAAACAATACCTAACTACAAAAAATATATATATGTTTCATTTAGTTCCCTGTCATAAAGCTGTCAAAATTAGGTTTTAATATAAATATATTGTAAAAAAATAAATTTAAAAAAATATGTGTAATTATTTTAGTATGACCATCCATTTTGTTTTTTTTTTATTAGTAACACAGTATACGTATATAGAATATACGTATAGTAGGTGGGAAATTTAAAATAGCAATAATGGTAAGGATACTCGAAATTAGATATCCGTACTCATACAATCTTGTGTAAGCGATACACTGCTAATGAGTCTCTCAAAATCAAGTTCTATAGTTTGAAATTCCCTAAGAATTACCTAAATAAAAGTGCTTTCCCGAAAACCTAGTACCAGTGTCTCTTTCCACCCTGCCTATAGTATCTGAGAAAAAAAAATCAATTAAAAAAAAATGCGTTATTATTTTAGTATGACAATCCATTTTTGTTATTTTTTATTAGTCACACAGTACACGTATATAGAATATAGTAGGTGGGAAATTTAAAATAGCAATAATAGTCAGGACACTCGAAATTAGATATCCGTACTCGTCAATCTTGTGTAAGCTAATGAGTCCCTCAAAATCAAGTTTTATAGTTTGATATTCCCTAAGAATTACCTGAATAAAAGCGCTTTCCCGAAAACCTAGTACCAGTGTCTTTTTCCACCCTGCCTAGTATCTGAGAAACGAGTTGCCGCCGGAGCTGGAAGTGGAGGTGTGCGGGCGCGCGCTGTGGGGGCCGCTGGAGCAGCTGCGCGCGGCGCAGGAGCCCGCGCTGGCGGCGCTGGAGGCGCGCCTGCTCGCGCGCCCCGACAACAACAACCGGGAGGCCCCGCACCGCATCGGCGCGCTCATGCTGCCCTACCTCAAAGAGACCGTCCCGGTCAGTACTCTTGACTTAACTCACTTTTGTGATTTTTTTAACAATGTGTTAAGCCTTTAAGACATACCTTTCCCGTCCTTAACCCTCGACAGGATAAAACTTATTTTACTTAACACATTTTTATTTCTAGAAATTATTTACAAATACGTGTATACAGCAACTGAAAATTGTACACACAGGTTGATACAATATTTATCCCTCACCAAAATTAAAAATACACATTGTGTGCCTGGTGGTTAGCAACAAAGACCATGTTGTATAAAGTATATAAATAAAAGCATTTTTTCTTGAAAATATGAGGTAATATATAACACTACTTATTTTTAGTATTATTATGACTCTCACTGACACTCACCTGTCATTTTGTTTATTTCGTTCAATAACCTCACAAAATAGATAAACTAAGATACAGATAACCTATAAATATCTGATAATAGTCTGAAATAAGCTCCAAGACAATGATACCAACATGAAATCTATACAAGCACTATTTCTGTAACTTAGGCAACACATATTGCGCTATTGTTTTAACTAAAAACCTGTAGGCACATAGTCAATTTATTTTAAATTTGTGGTTAGCAGCAGTAACCAGTTGTCCTGAAAGGGTTAAGCATCAATCAACCGAATGGGTAAAAATACACTTCCACTCCAAAGTTTGCTTATGTAAAAAATACACAAAATTATATAAGGGATTTTGTGGTAGTTTCACATGAGTAAGTAATACATAGACACTGTTGACTAATGTATTTGTTGTTGGTACGCAGATGTACCTGACGTGGGCTGGGGAGCACCGGGACTCCCTGCAGCGCCTGGAGGAGGGCTGCGCCGCCAGCCCCACGCTGGAGCAGCTGTGCCGGGACACGGAGCTGCAGCAGCGCGCCTGCTACCTGCCCCTCACCAGCTTCCTGCTCAAGCCGCTCTACCGCCTGCTGCACTACCGCCAGCTGCTCACGAGTAACTCCCTCGCTTACCCAACACGCGCAGAGACTGTCTCGGGACACAAAACCTGTCCATATCACATTCTTTTTTCTTCTTTTTCTTCTTTCTGTGCCACTTCTAACGAAGATCGGCGATCATCATGGCTATCTTCAATTTTGATGCTGCAGCTCGGAACAGAGATTTGGTGCTTCTGCCAAACCATTGTCGTAGGTTTTTCAGCCATGATGTCCTTCGGCGTCCTTGAGTTCTTCGCCCCTCAATCTTTCCTTGTGTGATTAGGTGGAGAAGAGGATATTTTTCATTTCTCATGACGTGTCCGAAGTAGATCAGCTTTCTCTGCTTGATGGTTGGTAGGAGTTCCTTATTGGTATTCATCATGACGTGTCCGAAGTAGATCAGCTTTCTCTGCTTGATGGTTGGTAGGAGTTCCTTATTGGTATTCATCCGTCGGAGGACCTCTAGGTTGGTGACCCGATCACGCCATGAAACTCGCAGGATCTTGCGATAGAGATTCATTTCAAACGCCTCTATTTGGTTTTCCAGTGCCTGTGTGAGTGTCCATCCCTCCATTCCAAAGAGAGCAATTGGGAAGACATAGCACTTCAACATACGTTTCCGAAGTTCAAGGTTTAAGTTTCGGGACAAAAACACTATTCATTTTGGCATCTTTTCTTTTTTTCACAATAATTAAAGTTCCGATATCCATATCTCGCAATCGACTTAACCCTAGACCACAGGACTTGTTTCAATGTACCTTAATCACCCCATCTTTGAGTTATTATCCAAAAAGTAGGTAAAAAGTCTTTTTTTTGGGTTTAATTTGCAAGCTAAAAATAAACTTCTCCCAAGGATATTTTGTATATTAAAAGAATTGTTTACTTTGCGGTATGGTAATATAACACTTTTTTAAAAGAATAAGCCCACAAAACCTAAAGGCTTGTCTTGTAAAATCAGTACCAATTTAATCTACGAAAATTACCAAAAATAAAAGAACACAAATAATTATTAAGAAGTTTGTACTTAAATGTGACTCTGTATTTACATATAAATAATTATGTACCTCACACTCCTTATCATTCAGACTTTGTGTCATACCATTTTTAAAAAAATACTAATTTGTCACTATCGGTTTCGGAATAAACATTCCATCATCAGGTCATTAAAATGAAATTGTTACGGTCTGACATTTATACAAAAATAAAATTTTGAAAGAGAAAGAATACAAATGAATCGGAGTCATCACAATCAGAGTATTTTTTAAAGTGGACTTTTGTTCAAAGGAGTAGTTAAAATTTGGTGATAGCTGAATTCACTGACCCAATTCCCACTTCTTAGTTCAGATCTCATAATATGTTATTATGGCTGTTAGGGTCACCAATTATAGCTGGTTGTTATCTTTTGTAGCTATTGGTTTCGGGATCAGCTATTTGGGGGCCGCGTGTGGCCGCGTTTTGCGATCACGTGTTGGTGATCGTGTTTGTTGATGTAAAGGAGTATTGCACAGAATGAAAACAAAATTATGTACTTACAGTTGGTTCCTTTATTAAAATGCGAATTTATACTAAATACTGGAATCAAATAATGACAAATAATTTACAATATATAGAGTTAAAGAAGTAAAGTTAAAATCTAAACAACGCGCCTGCTCTTGTCAACGGTCCAAGCAATTCTCGCTGCTTTTCAGTTCTCTCGCTTCAGAGTCGGGTCCGCTCGGAAATCTTCGTTTTAGTTTGTATCGAAACGCCTCTGTACTGCTTACTTCAGCGCGACAACCCAACGGTGTTATTACATTATTTTCTCATCCAGGTGCAATCGAGGTCTGCTCCAACGATGATGAGGAATACGAGGATCTGAAGGAGTGCCTCCAGCTGCTGGAGCCTGCTTGCAATGCGGTGGAGGACGAGCTCCCCGACAGCCTCAACTATGCCCATCTCTGCCTGCTGCACAGGGATATAGACGGTGAGTCCTGCCGTGATATGTCTTTCAACAGAAAAAAAATGGTTTAAAACTTTTAGACTCTTGTTTCCTGTACAATTTAAAAACATTAATTTCCCTATAACATCCCCTCTGTTAATGCGGTACTCTGACACAAATAGCGCTTAAAAGCACTTTGAAGGTTAATATTCATTCACTCAAACCCTTATCCGCACCCCAATGGTGCATAGGGCACTGCATCATATAAACGCAGTGTTATCTTGATTGTTAACACATGAAACAAAGGTGATCAGCCCTCTCCTTCAGGTACCAGTCCAGGGTAATATTGAATTATTATTAGAGTGAAAAAATCACTTATATTTATTTGACCCTCCCTGGGAATCGAACTCGAGACCTCCAGTACGGTAGCCGAGCGTGCTGACCATTACACTATGGAGGCGGACAAAAAGGTTTATATAGGTTAATATACATATATATTTTCATCTCATGAAATTGATTAACGTTTTTGTTTAGGATTTGATAATCTGGTTCATCTCGGGCGCCAGTTCATCCGCCAGGGATGTCTCTTCAAGCACTCCAACAAGGGACCGCAGCAAAGAATGTTCTTCTTGGTAAGTTGATTAATTTTTAAATGCAATTGTAAATTTTACCAGGGCGCTTATCAGTGATGCCGTATGGCGATATTTACTCATATCACGGTATAACTTACAACATTATTGCGTTTCCATACCACAAACGTCACTTTTGCCATGAAATCTTTCTTCTTTTCTGATTCCCATTTCCACATAAATGGTATATTATTGAATTAGATAGGTATAGTGTCGTAATGTAACATAATATACATTTTATTTGTTTTAAAAATTAAATTAAAATAGTATATATTGCTTTTTTTAATAATTAACTTTTACAGAATGTGTTTAGTAAATAAAAATTGATATGAAAGGCATGGAGATTTTTGATTTGTTAAAGTGGGGCATGGTACAAATAAGGTTAAGAAACACTGGTGTACAGGGTCTAAATTATGTTGAAATTACATTAAACAGTTTTTTTTTTAATGATTTATTTGGCAGTCACCCAGTGAAAGGATATTTCTGCCAGTGTCAAGTATTATTTTTATTTACCAACAAAAAAATAATAGAAAATAATAAAAGCAATTAATACAAAAATTCATAGTTTAAATGCATTTAGCTTTATCATTTTAGAAATTATAACTGCAATTCTAGAATTAAGTTCAGAAAGAAGGGTGGATACGTATAATTTTCCAAATCGATGATGTATTTTATTGTATTTTAATCTTTTGAGCTGTAATGCAGAAAAATTTGCTATGTTTTGCGTTACGTGATTATAATATACGTAATTGTATTTATTTTTAGTTTTCCGACATTCTGCTGTACGGCAGCAAGTGTTCCAGCTCCCAGCAACAGTTTCGAGTGCACGGAGTCATTCCTCTCTCCACTGTTCAAGTGGAAGCGGCGGAATACATCAATTCCTTCACACTTTACGGTGAGTAATCTTAAAGTACAATCACCCTTCTTGGCTACGAATTATTATTACACTATTATTACGCTACATTAACCACCCTACCTTCGGGTTATTTTCAGGCATTTTTTTTATAAACAAGCCAAAAAATCACAACGTTTGTTGTCACAAAATATTGTCAGGTATGAAACTTGACAAAAATTTGTCATTTTTTCACAAATTATTTATCTCCGTTGCTGTAAATGATAACTTTATATTAAAATACTTCTATGTAATATGTAATTATACTATGGAGGAATTCAAAAATTTTGATCCGGTATCTATTTTATTTTATATTTTATGATATTTTCATTTTTAAAGTCAAACTGTAGTAAATACTTAAGTAAGCAGAAACTCTTTCAATTATATGTGAACCAGTACACACTCAAAATTTTGGAAATTAAATGAACCCGAATTCCTCAAGTTTTCATTGTGATAAATCAAAATTTGACTTGTTTAATCGATCTTGTTTTCAGGCGGAGGCAGGGCCATGACTCTCAGCGCCAGCACGGCCATGGAGAGGGACTTCTGGCTCTTTGAGCTGCACAGCACCGCTGAGGAAGCAAGGGGCTCTCCCCACCAAGCCCCGCCGCTTGCCAGAAACATCACCACCTCGGGTCAGTCTATTATTAAACCACGTTTAAATTATTTTTTGACATCTCAAGAAGAATATGGAAGTAAAGGCCTTGCGACCGTCATATGCATGTGTAACATTCACCAATTCTACCCACGATTGACAACCACATTACTCATATTCTTGGAACTTCTATATATGTATTGTTCAAATTCAAAATACATTGCTTCAATCACTAGAATTTCACTAGAGATATGTGTTGGTGAGATGAAGGAAGCTTTTTTTAAGGTCCGAATCCTGGACTATATTCACATACATGAGAATCGCTTATAATCTGACCATTTAATTTATTTATGACATTTTGAGTGTGTCCAAATACTTCAAATCTGGATTATCTCCAATTAGGAGTTATTTTTATATCATTTTTTGTCAAAAATAATATAAAAATATAACTCTTATTGGAGATAATCCAGATTTATGAGCATTATTTGGACACACTCAAAATGTTATAAAATCACTTTTATTTATTTTTACTCTTCTGTGTATTGAACCTGAGATCTCCAGTACTGAACACGGTAACCACTGCACGACGGGGGTAGACAAGCTATATAGTTAAACATTGTATTTGAAAACTTCTGACTTCACCAATTTCTCCATTTGAATTTGTTAGCATCTCA